>NW_013665864.1:327869-368295 GCF_000517525.1 Limulus polyphemus | reverse complement strand
CTTTCTTTTTCTTTTTAGAATGACTTCATATTTCAACAGGAAATTACATTTGGTTATGCTATATATCTTAAAGCTTGTAACAGTATGTGTCTGTTTCTAATTAAATTTTATTGTTTTACTTGCCCTTTGAACCATGTTTAACTAATAATCCCACCACACAAGTTGTAAGTTACTCAATGAACATGTAGCTCATGTTACCCTATTGAATTACATAATGCAAGAGCTGCTTATGAGCATACCTTGTGAAAAGTTTTTACTATTATCATTATTTTTCTGTATTCTACCTGATCTAACCTAAAAGTTTCTACTTTTTACATTTTAGTTACTTTTATAATAATAAATAAAAAATACATGTGAAAAACAAGAAACATATATTACTAACCTTCGTTTTTTGCTGTCAACTGTCAATGAAACTTAACCCTAATTATTTATACTAATGGTACTAATATAATAATAATAATCCCTGTAGACTCCCACTGGAGCATAGGGCCCCAACAACACCTCGCCGACGGAAGTTGTTGTTGCAGTAATTTTTTAACAGGTTGGTTTTTACGGGGTAGAGTTGCTAGCCCCGCACCCAACCCTCCTCCTTTCTCATCCTGGACTTGGGACCAGGCAATGGTGGTGGCATCCCTGCCGGGGAACGAACCCGGTACTAATGGTACTACTGCACTTAATATTTTTTTATTCAATTAAATAATGCACCTAAGTAATGCACCTAAATAATAGCACGTGAAAAGCAACATCTCAAAACTATCACAATTTTTCTGGCTTTCTAACGATGTGACAAGAGCCATTAAAAATTCAGCTAAGCTCATTGATATGTTTCCCATGGTAATAAAGTTATAAAGTTTGAACTGAAAGAGAAACAGCCAATTCTCTTTACAGAAAACCAAGTAATAAAATATTTCATTTGATAGATTAAAACTTTGGCTTTCTATTGGTTATACATAATATAGTATTAAACATCAGACAGAATTCCTGGCAATTTGTGAAAGAGAGAATATGATTGGTGGGCGTGGCAAGAAGGCTTTGATTTTCTATTTTATGGCTCTATAACCAAATAAAATTGAAGGCTACACTAAATATGCTTTGCCTGAGTAATAAAAATATTATAATGAGCTGCATGTTTTGTTATTGCAAAGCCATGTCAGGCTATCTGCTGTGTCCACCAAGGGGAATTGAACCCCTGATTGAAGAACTGCAAATTCATAGACTTACCACTGTCCCACTGGGGTATATCATAATGAATAATGAGTAATTTACGTTAGATTCCATAATTCTTGGAGGAGTGATAAATAAATTAGAGAAGAGTGGATACTTAGAGAGCAAATTTCATAATTTTCATAATAGGGGAAACTTAAATTTTTTTTTATATTGCCTTATAAATTTAAGAACTTAAACCTTATATAATAATAAAATTTGGACTATTAGCTACATTCTGATGCCCAGTTTATTTGTATACCATGATAATAAAGTAGTTTAATTCAATTTTGAATGTAACTCAATAAAACCTCAGGACATGAACAGAAAAGGATGCCAATAACATTAATAATGTTGTGAGTGAGAAAGTCAAGGTTAGTGTGTTTTCCAGCTCCATGCACACTACATCTGTTAAATTAATGTTCAGCAAATGTGATAGTTTTTATTGGATAAAACAGAATGAAGAGTAATACTATTATCACTGTATCAGATAAAGTAAGTTTGGCATTCAACAATATTTCATACTAATGATATAAATGAGTGTATTATCAACTGAAGATAACTAATAAGTGAAATGTATAAAAACATCTGGAGTTTTACTGACACCAGAAAGTTAATTCTTTTTAGTTCATGACCTAATCATGATTACTAACCTTTATCTTGCCCCTTTCTTGCTGTAATTCACTCTTATACTTTTCCAAGTTTTCCAAAGCATGCTTCAGTTGTGTTTCTGTGGCCTTCTTTGCCAAGTCAGCTTGCTTTTGATCATGTTTGATTACTTCTAATTCCTAGTTTTGAAAATAACATACAGTATAAGTACAAGGTTCTGAATTCTCACTTTCAAAATGTGCTTGGATTTGAATTCTATCACCCAACTACAAAAAATATAAACACCAAGTTCTTCCAGTAGGGTACTCAACCATGTAATAAGGCAATTGTATTAAAAATCATAAGGAATAGTAACAAAAAAGTATATATATATACAAATAGAAAAGTTGAAATGATAGAAACATAAGAAACATTTAGGTGTTAGCTTTTCTTGTATAGCATATTTTTGACATTAAGGACTAGCAAAAAAGAATGAATGTATATATGATAACACATCTATATCAAAACATGAAAAAAAATGCACATATACTAAAGTAATACTCTTATATAAATTGTTTCCCATAATACACCTTTGTATCAATGAAAGTTCATTTCACATGTGAAGCATTACATAAATTTCACACTTGAACTCACATGGGAAAGGTAAGCACCTAAAGTTACTATTGACCCTTCACATCTAGGCCTGGCTCTTTTGAACATGAATCTATAGCTTGTAATTCAAATTATTATTTTATCTAAGTTTAAGTTATCATTCTTCATTTTTTGTCATATAATGCTTCTCAGCTACAAATACTCTAACTTCAGTAATAACCTTTGATATTTTCTAACCAATTAGAAACACAAACTACACTTAATAACAAGTAAGAATAAAAAATTTTAACCTCCTAACTTCTTGACTTGCCGAGATATAGATAAATTTGTGAAACCCACCAAAGAAGCCCTTCCCCCCCTATCTCTAACTTTCAAGATTGTTTGATAATTAACTTTAAATGGCTAATGGACATGTTTAAAACCAATAGAAAGGACAGATTCTTCTCTATATAAGGCTCATTACAGCTATTTAATTTCAATGCCCCTAAAGTAACAGCCTGTCACAGTTTCTTTGTACTCCTACTCTGGAAGTATGAGAGAATGTTTTTCAACCTATTTTATAGTTATTTGGAGAGCTGGATAAATGACAGTAGTTTTGAGATATTCTGTTATAATGATTGATGTACTTTTTGCATTATAAAATGCATATTTAAAAGCTACATGAATTCCTCTTTGGACAATCAAATTTGTGAGACTCATTGAGTTTTATGGAGAATTTTTACTCAAGTGCAAAATGAGCTTGATTACTAGAAACCCTTATTTTTATATATACACATATCTTTTAAAACAAGTATCTAAAATTTATTGAGCTGGAGTGCACATGTAACATGACCCTGCTGTTTATATTAGCTTTATGGGAAACAGCTCATGGGCTTGTGCTGTAATTTATTGCTTTTGATGAAATAGATTACTGTTCCTATGGTACAAAGTATGAAAATAAAGCCATAAAGTTAAAATGAAGCAGACATTAAAAGGTTAACAGTTGAAACTGCTAAGATAAGTAATTTGGAAATTTCTGATAAATTTTACAGTCAATGTCCAGGAAAAAATTATCTTACTCATTTTATTTTTTACTTTTCAACGTTTTGTTTCTCTGTACATTGATGATTTAGCGTTAAGACAGAGAAAATAAGGGATAAAATACATTTTATTAAAAAAAGTTATGTAAAATGAAATAGGAAAATTGCAAGATATAAAGAATTATTTTTATTCTTAAAATGAAAGTCACTTTTCTCTCAGACTGACTACGTAAAGGCTACATAAATTCACAAATAAATATTTAGTAAAAACATTTATTAGAAATCTGGTTTTTGTGTAAACAAACTTTAATATTTACTACCAGCTTGCCAAATTTCCTGATGATAACAAACTTAGTTCAGAATTAGAGTAAATATTATTTTGCATAGTTTCACATATAAGGGATCAGTCAATTTGAACAGAGAGTTAACAACTGTACTTTCTTAAAGAAGGGTGAAACCTCCCACTTTTCAAATCTTAAAAGCTATTTACTAATCAAACATTTCAACTAGCCAGGATTCTGGCAACAGTATGTTGCATACACTAAAAAAGTGCCAATGACTGTGCCATAAATTGAAGACGTTACACTTGATTTCATTTGTTTTCTTTCAATAATAAATTCCTGATTTTTAATTGCTAAACACTACAAGTACTTAGTTTATGCTGTCACATTTTTTTCCTGTATGCTTGCCTTCCAATATGACCCTTTTAAGAACATTTTGCTCAAAGTCTTAGATACACTAAATAAAATCCTTCTCTTGGTCCAAGTCCAGATGTGACTAGTGTTACCTTGATTTTAAGTAATAATCAAGCTTTGTGTTAGAGGGTGTTTGGCTCTCAACTGGACAATCTTCTACTGTAATAACCCCGAACTTCCCAGCAAATAATCCATACTTCAAATGATTGTTGTGTACTCCCTGCCTATCAGGTAAAATTCTTCTATCCAGAACTTGACATTTATCTTGTGACCAAATAAGCATGATAAATCACAAATGTGTATTAATTAAGTTTTTCAAAGTACTACTTCCACGTATCTCCAGCTTTGAGTAATGCTTGCATAAGGAGCTGCAATGGGAAACAGCCAAACAGGGAAACGGACATTTCTCTAACTGTAATAAGGTTGAGTCATACATTTGATAAGAAGTATTTTTCAAAATGATTTATCCAATTTATGATTAATTGCTTACACTATTCATAATAGAAACTACAGTGATAAGCCTCAGTTATGAGTGTCATGCAAGCCTTATTTCCATGATATGAAAATAATGGCAATTATCCTGGAAGAGATAAATGTATGGAAATAGTGCTCTAAAAAATTTGAAAAATTTATGTTTTTACATAAAACATATATGGCTCAGGTACACATACATTTTCACAGTTTCTAAGGCCTTCAGGATTAGTATCGTCACTGGCTGATACCAATGTAACAAAGGATAAAAAGTAACTTAAACTGAGAAGGACGTGAATCAGAAGTTTCCATCATGAGGCAAAAAATTTACCAACTGTGTATTAAAGGCTCAACACTATATCCCAACTGTCACATTTTCCATATGACCACAGCAGAACCAAAGTTTCTTAAGAAACTCAAACACGAAAAGTTTGTAAATATCAACTAATTTGGAAAACACTAACAACATAACACAAATAAAAATTATGCCATCATTTGTTAAAAAAAAGTTGGATGCACAGAATACTATGGAATATTAATAGCACCATACAGGTTACAAAACTGGAATAATAAATCTACTGAAGTATTTTAGAAATTCAATTCTAATTTTAATCACCTTTTTCAGTGTCTTACATTCAATATCTAAGCAATCAACTTTGGCTTGGAGGTCTTTATTTAAACACTGGCACTTATCCAACTGCTTCTCCTTCATGCTGTTATCCTTAAGATATTTTGTTTTCATTTGTTCTGTTTCTTTCAGTTGTAATTCTAGTTTTTTCAATGATTTTTCCTGAAGAAAATAACATACACATTTTTTTTTATAAATCCTGATACCTTAAATAAATATCTTAATATTTGAGAATCTTCAATAATACAGGAAATTATTTGTTAATATTTTTTTTTCTAACCTGGCATCAATAACTTGCAAATACAGTAACTATTTAAAGAAAAAACAAAACAGCTAATAACTAGCAGTTTTATTCAGTATTATTCACTTTGTTTTATACAGTTGAAATCTATAACTTTCAGCCTGTCTTTTTGTTAAAGTTTAAGAACAAAATCGATGCACTCAAATAAGCACTTATTAACTTAAAAGTTTACTTGTCCCAGAAGTCAGCAAGTAATATCAAATACTAACTTCCTTTTAAGTTTTAATTTTGTAAAAACATCTACAGCCTAGTGTTACTGTTGGATATACATGACTGTTTCATTTCATTTTTAAGTCTAATGTGAACATTATGATTTAGATGGTTTACATAGCTTGGGTGTTAAAGCAAGTTATTTTTAGAAGTGATAGTTATGGCAAATTTCCTTACATAGCTGTTTACAAATCACTGTAGGTCAACTGCTGTGAATTGATGTCATGTTACTCAAATCTCTGAATTTTTCTTGTTGCTTTAAGTAAGTATTGTTACATCATAACATCCCATAGTTTATTGGAAGTTCTAGGCATCAGTTGGGCAATATATATATATATTTATGTAGGCAACCAAGTTAGTGCAAAAAATACATTAGTGAAAGTGAAAGCAAGAAAAAGTTAGTGAGAGATATAGTCAAATAGATCTAGACTGTGTTTGTAAGTTTAGCCATAAAGAATGTATAGTGGCAACTTTTAAAGTGTAATAATTGTAGATTGTATTGTAATAATAAAGATGTAGAAATAATGTATTGTCAAAGGGTATTCTAAAGTAATTGAACATGGCTATGTGGACTTTGATTAAAGCTCTGGATACAACTGTGTTGACCAACAGTTATAGTAATGACTTTAAAGTGAGTATCACAGCCTATTATTGTAATAACAGAGTAGAGAAGAATAATTCGTCTTGTCAAAGGGTGTTCTAAAGTAAGTGAACCCACCTGTGTGGACTTTGATGAAAAAGAGACAATTATTTAAAGTTCTGAATACAATTGTGATAGCCAATACTGTAACGAATTTTTGCAGATATGTTTGACTTTTTTTAAATATATTATTCTAAAACAATGGACTGTATGCTGTCTGTTTATTTTTGAAAGTTATCACCAACAAGTCAAAAGACACCTACTGTAAACAATGTTGGCCCTATAAAAACCTGACAGTTATTAATTACTTTTTTTATCTACTATTGTATTTTTGTTTAAACAAAATGGATGGATATAATAAGTGCTTTCGTATTTATTTCTATGTGAGCAGGCAATTCACTCTACACCTCATCAAAATAAAAAATGTTACAATTATTACTACCAAAATTATTCAGTAAACCTAAAAATAATATACTATTTTAGGAGAAAATTTGGCTTGAATTTTTACACATTCTTTTATCTTTTGACTTATTTACATAAATAATATTTCAAATCACACATGCATACATATATACATACACACTGAGGTTGATTACAATTTATATGAATGATGTTTCCAGTACTATATTGTCCTTGGAACTACTTTCTCCTCTGTCAACTGTGCTCAATCTGATAGACATGATTATACATTTTGCTTGACACTACAATTTCCATTGTGACAAGTTTTTATATAGGGTGGGAAGGCTATTCTTAAAATAAATGTATTGACAAACTTCCCACAGGTACTGTACATGGATTTTGGGTTTCAAAATCACATTAAAGCAAACCAAAGACACATAAGCCTCTTCAGAATGCATTAGCAAACTAATACGTATGTGGACAAATGTAATTGTTATGATTCCAGTTTCTTCATCCATCGACCCCCCCCTTTTTTTTTTAAAGAAAATGACCATTGATTTCAAGGTTTTGCTGGTAGCTTTAAAACTACTGGCTTATGAGCCTTTGTCACCTTCAAATCCATGTTTATTATCTTGTTAACATTACCAACTCATATGTTAAGCTTCATTTTAATGGGTTTTTAAGATATAAGTGTTCTCTTTGTAACCATAATTTTCACATTGCTGGCACAGACATTGTTTTAGATTGGATTTAAGGTATGGTTTCAGAACTTGTTACAACTCTAAATGGTCTGCTGTGTTATCATGAATACTTCTGCTTTTCTTCAAAATACTATGTCCTTTCACTCTTCATCACTATTTTGCTTTATGAATATCTCCCTTTGGAAGAGCAGTTATACCCCTTCAGCAATAAGACCACCCACGGCAGATTTAGTTTTTCAAATGACCAGACTTTTTCTTCACCCTCCCTCCCACATCTATATATAAGTGCTGAAAATGTTGCCCGTGGCACCCTTTTCCCTCAGCTGTGGTGGGCCACTTAATTAACATAAACAAATTCAAAGAAAGTACAATTAACCAATGAACATACATATATACACAAAATGTTGTTTGTACTGTATTAATAATTTCATGCCATTAATAGTCTTATTTTAAATGTTTCAAATCTATAACAAAGTGCTTAAATAGTGTACAATGACATTCTTCACAACTTCCCTTAACTTCCAAATTCCCGATACACAATAAACTTTTTATAGAATCAATTATTACTAACTAAATGATGACTCATAATACTGTTTAACTGATCTAAGACTATTATACACTGCACAAAAATATCCTACAATTGTTTCTAAAGATGTTTCTCTTTCAAGCTCATAACAGCCATGATCACTTGAAAGAATGTTCTTTATAAAGCACTTTATACTCAATAATTAGATTCAATTAGTTTTCACTCTTCTCAGTCTATCAGTGAAAATAATCATCTATCTGAATAGACAGTAAGTAATATGTGACTTCACAGATAGTAATATCTGCTCTTCCTTTTCTGGCAAACATCCAAGAATGGATTTTTACACAGAAATGATGAACCTGTCACTACTTATTTTTAATTTTTCAAGAATTACTTCCATGCTACAATTTCCAGAAAACGTAGTCTCAGTACATCCTTCTACAAGTACTGGGAGCTGGCCTAGACCTATGAAAAAACTTCTCCTATCTAGTGTTTCTCAATGTACCTTATTCATGTTGCAACAGTGATGCACATTTGAAACTTTACTTGTGGTGAAACTATTTTTCCACCAGAAAAAAGACAAAATATCTGAACGTTATGATGAAATCATTTTCAGAAATTCATATTTCATTTATGAAAATACTGGATTTCTAAGAATCACTAACTATACCAACCAAATTTCTTTGATACACTGTAGAGGATGCTCTTGTACATAATCCTTATGCCTTTCTCTCTAGTTTAAGTTTGTTGTATATGACATACATATAATAGAAGATATGTGCATAATGCTTACAAGCTAAAAAAATTCATATAGCTGCACAATTGTTGATGAGAATGAAAAAAATTGTGTGTATGTGTATATATAATATAAACCTAGGAATACTGTGATAGTTAATTCTAAATCTACAGATTTAAATCTTTATCATATGCTTCACCTGAAAACTGTAAACCTAATCAGTAGTTGTAATATGTAACGTGAGCAAAAATGTAATAAAGACACTACATCAAACAGCTGTTTAATTAACAGATAACTGAGACCAGTGTTATTTTTCAATGGTGTCAGATATCATTAACTCATATTCAATGTCACTAGCTTAAATGTATACCATTTCTTTGTAATCTTTTAAAAGTTTCCCATGATGATCTTTCAACATTTGTAGCTCAGTCTTCAAGAAACTCATCACTTTTTCTGGAAATAAACAACAACAGATATTTGGTATGCACAATGTAAGGCATACTAAAAAGCAAACACATTATAACTGAAAATTCATAACTTCATGTTAAAAATATGATTTTATTTTATACATTCCCATTTATAGTCTTTGTTGCTATGGTCCCAGAAAATATCAAGACCTACAAAATCAAGTGATATTTGGTGATGATGTCTCTCCATTAGTGTCAGAAAAGGGATAAGCCAGTACCCTCTTTACAAAATTTTGATAATATAATTTCCCTAATTTGAATTGAGGTTTTGGTGCACAATAACAACACACTACAAAAGGGTTGTAAACTTAATGAGGTCGGTGGATATAAAGAGTCCAAAAGATAAGATAAAGAGACTAAGGTAAAAAATAGAATAGCATTTAAGCTGGTCATTAAACTCCTTATTTTAAAAAAAAACTCTGTTTACATCTACCCCTCTTTCCATCATATCTTTGCCCCCACAGCATCAAAATGAGTTCTAATTGCTATTCTAATTTTAAGATTTTCCATGAAAATGGCCAAACCCCTCCCAATTTCTGACAAGTTTGATTCACTTCCATAAGCGGCTGTGCACTGAGGGTGTGCACTTGAGTATTATTACTTATCTTATCCATGTTTGTGCATGCATGTGCATCTTTTTAATGAGGAAAGCTAGTGAAAAACCACATAGAAATGTTTTCTTATATTACTAAATACTAAGTGGACTCTGAAGGTGTGCACCTGGATATTATTCCTTATCTTACCAAAGTGCATGGGTGCATGCATGTGCACATCTTTTTATTTAGGCAAGCTGGAAAAAAAAACACACAGAACATATAGGGATCCTTACATTACAAAATACTAAGTGGACCCTGAGGTGTACACTTAGGTAGTATATTACATATCTTATCCACGTGCATGCTTGCATGCACATACGCACCTTTTTAATGAGGCAAGCCAGCAAAAAACCACATAGGAAAGAAGTGGTTCCTTACATTACTAAATACTAATTGGATCCTAAGGGTGTACACATTGGTATTATATTACTTATCCATGTGCATGCACGCATCTTTTTACTGAGGCAACCTAGTGAAAAACCACATAGAAAACAAATGCTTTAATGTTTCTAGGAAATAAAAATGTTAAAATATTTTTTAGTGTGTTCTTTTATGCTAAAATAGGTTCAGAATACAGATATTGATACAGTCATTGAGAATATGTTAACCTAATAACCTGAGCAAAGCCAGGTACTTTCACTAGTATGCAATAAAATGAGCAATGTAAGAAACAAGTAAAAAAAATGGGCTCAATACCTCATAGATAATGTAAGAAACAGATTTACAAGAACAAACTTAGTGAAGCAAACTAGGATATTTTTAAGTAAATATAGCAACTGTTCTTAAATTATTTTGTATGAAACTAAAGAATTAACCTCTTTATAACATACACACTTCATGAACTTTGGTATGTGTAGCCCAGACAGTTCTAGTTTCATATGGTATAGCATATTTACCTTAATTGTAAGGTATTACAGTAATTTAAAGTCTTTGAAGTTAACATTTTTCTCATCTGAAAGAGCTATCACCTCACACTACTGTCATGAAGATTTTTGTGCCTATCACAAGCATTGAAAGAAGCTCCCACCCATATATGTATTAATGTGTACTGTGCCAGCCTATGATGTAATCGCCCTCCTCCAACAGGAGGGCAACATACCTTTATGCAGTAATTCCCATAAGCATTAGCATTGCAACAAAGGCATGTTCTTGATGAGGTAAAAGAAATACACTGGAAGTGAGAAGGTTGTACATAGAGGTATCTATCTGAAATGTATTTTCAGATAAGGAAAATGTTTACTCATAAAACTCCAACTTCCTTCAGTACAACAAAGAGGTAGAATCCCACATTTATAAGATGGTGTAGGGGTTGGTGTACATAAAGAAATAAAAAAGTTGGGATTCTTTCTGAAATCATGGTGTCACCTACTGGGGTGTTGGTATATCACTCAGAGAGAGATTGCATCGTTTTCATACAGAGCATACTCTTCACTCAATAAAGGTGTTAGATACAAAAAAAAAAAAAGAACCTTCTGCATAGTGCTGTGTCATACAGATGAACAGAATGTAAAATTGCTCAACTGGTCAATATCTATCAGGTGGCTGGCTGAGCATGAGTGTTTGATGTGAAGGGACAATAACAAAGTACTTACTAGAATAATTAGGTGCAGGGAGAAAATATCCCAAATCTGCATCATAGAGAATTCAAGCTCCATCTGGCTGGTCTAACTACCAGGAATCTTCATTCATTGTATAGTAGGGTAGCCAAAACTACACTTCCACATAACACTCATTTGACCAAATGGGGAATTCTCGATACTGATCTCCCTAGCAGTTTGGGTCTGGGGATGCAAGGGTTCTCCTTTTATTACACATGAAGATAAAGGGGGAGGAATCACTAGGAATAGAGTGCTGGAGAAGTGCTTGTTGACTATGCAAGGGGTTACCATGAGCAGAGACAACAGGCACTAGCCTGATGTGGTGGCAGTCTCACATGTAGTGCTGTCAGTTTCTTTTGCTCCTGAAGTGAAGCCTGGAAAATAAAAGATAAATATGTATATGTACTGTCAAAACAGTCTTGTGGAAAAAAACCCATCTCAACAGTGGGTACAGAGAGCAGGGGCAGATGGACTTAATTTTGGGAGAGAAATATTCCCTGTCAGGAAACACCAGCCACTTGATATGTTCCACTGTCTCCATAATAAAGATATATAGATTGAATAAAGTAATAGTTGTGAGACCTGTAAAAAGGGGGTGGGGAGGAACAATAAACAACTCCCATTCAGAGAACATTCAAATGTCCATAAAGTAGTAGAACGGTAAGCCTAAATAATATAACCTCCAAACAAAATCCCACTGTACTCAAATGAAAACATCTCGAACTGTAGCCAACCTGAAAGGAAGGGCTGTGAAGAGAATATTTGATCATTGTGGATTACCTGAAGAAAGTGAAAGGAAGGCAAACAAATATGAACATGGAGAAAACATTTAAGACATTGATCCTGGTCATCCACATCAAAGCTTAGAGTGCATAAACCATATATTTGGAACTGAGGAATGAACAAAGTTGGTTCAAGTAAAACAGAGCTATGTCAGGTCACCAATTTCCCATCTTCATGGGAATAATGAAAAGACCAGATTAAAACCACACAGTGGGGTTGAGGTATTGTTCCATGGAGTTCTAATTAGGTGAAGTGAAGAGTAGAAGGACAGGGAAAGAATCTTTGAGAAAGCACATGAGTAACACAGTTGTCTGTGGCAAAGAGTCCATAATTTGTAAAAGATGGGAGAGCAGAGCTCCCACTGGATTGGAGCTGAGGACAGGCTTCAGAAACAAGTTGCTTCCAAGACTTCAGAAAGGAGGATCATTGGATAGTAGCAAGAGGACTAGCAACAGGAGAGGGGTCATCCCACAAGGTTGTAGAGCATAACAAACCTAAGCCTTCTGATTAAAAAAAAAAGCAAGAAGCCAAAGTGAGAAGAGATGAGTTCTAACATGTGCATCAGCTCAAGATTCCAAAATATAAGAAACACCCCAAAAAATCTCATCACAAAGAAAGGGTACACCATAGAAATATCTGGGAAAAGACCGAGGGAGGAGAATGTCAAAAAAGTAAGGCATTCCGACAAAATACAACCCAAGAACAATGAAAGGAACTGGGAGACAATAAAATAAAATCAAGGTTAAGGTGGGAAAATAGGTGTGTGCAAGTCTTCCCAGTAAAGTTTACAGCCTCTAAAATAAAGTGATGCATAAACAGATAATAAAGAAGTTGAGTAAGTAAAAGATGAAGATCAGTAGATGGAGAGAGAGAGAAAGAAGAAAAAAGAGGAGTGATCCCCAACTGAAAGAAGAGACTCGTGTGATGAAGGCTCATATAATAAGGTGGCCCAAGATTCAGCAAAAAAATCAATGGAAAAAGAGAAAAAAACAACATATACCTGAATAATCTGAGTACTGAAAGACGATGGTGGGATTACCTGATCCTTGTATAGAAGAGAGAATAAAAAGAAAAAGCAAATTGGTGAAACTCATTGAAATATGGGGCAGGTTCAGCTGAAGTAAATGAATCAGGATGTTGGGAATACTGGATCTGAGATCAGAATGGAATCAATCACCCAGTGCACAATGGCAATAGTATCACTGACAGTCAGAATGCCTCCAGTCACCATTACAGTATTGGATGACTCCCACTAAGGAATTTCAGAACTTCGTGAAATGTCAGAAACTCGGAAACCTGAAATCATAATCCAGATGATCCACAAAACCAAATTTATATTTATAAAAAGTTGGTCTGTTGTGTCTGTGGTACATAGGCCTAGGACACTGGTGTAATGACAATACTGAAAACAATGGGAAATAGTGCTATCAGAAAGAAACCTTATCACAAATACTGAAACATGTGTCCCAAAATTACAAATTTGATTAAAAGAAAAAAAATTAAATTGAAGATGATTTGAAACAAAGTTCTAAATTAAATGTTTACAATTTGGTATCATTCTTTCTCTTAATTTAAAATATTAAGAAAAGAAAGATTACACTGCAAATTGGTAAAGAAACTTTAAAATTATTAGTGCAAAAAGTATGTTAGTTAAAAAGAAAAAAACATGTCTGAAACAAGCAGTGTTTCAGAAAGAATGAGCCTTTGTTCCAATGCTATTGTTCATGGGGATTACTGTGTATGGATGATGTGTCACTCTACTATTGTTGGAGGGCTATAGTCCAATGATGATTACATCATAGGCTGGCATAGTACATGTTAAAAGATATAGGGGTGAGGGTTTTGTTATGGGTTTGTGGTGTACACAAAAATCTTCACGGCAGTGACACGAATGATTAGCTTTTAGTTGTGCAGAGAAGTGAGCATACATTTCTGAATAATGTTTTATTACCAGAGTTTGTACAGACCAATCAATGCTACTACTGATACTAACAAAATCAAAACATTTTGAGAGAATATGCAAAGGTGTTAGTTATTTGAAAAAAAAAAGAAATATGTAACACAAGCTTAGTGTAGTTGATCTATATAAATGTACATTTATCAAATAAGATAAATAGAGCTTCCACTGTATATGGTTTCAAACAATACCATATAAAACATATCAATGAGTAACAACTATGTTCAAAGCTATGAATCTTAGAGAAATCAAAATTTCATATAGGACTTCATAGACAGAGCCCGAAAACATATTATATCAAAACCTTTTCTCAGGTATACTTCTAAAATACGTTTTTGTACAATTTTGTTACAGTATTCAAGTTAATCATTATAGTGTCAAAATATAAGGTAGTTTTACAAGTACAATGCTATGTCACTTTCTTGTTTCAAAATGAATAAAAATGTGACATAATAATTTTTATAAACATACATAATTTTTTTAAATTTTAGACTTAAAACTTGTATGAAGGAATGTTACTGTCACTACAAATTAGCCAAACAAACTGAAAGACCACATACCTTTTCCTACATGTTTTTCACACTGCTGGTGGAATAATTCAAGTTCTTCTTCACCAGTATTTGAAACCGATCCACTCTGAATGTTTTCCATTATTTTATCTTTACAACATGAGTTTGAGACTCTAGATGTCTGAATATGTTGGTGTGTAATACTAGGAAGCTTTAAAGCATGCCTCTGATTCTATCAATTGAAAATGTGAAAAATGGAAAAAAAAATAAATTAAACTAGAATATACATCAACTCTTTCTTTTTTAAAACATACAGATATCAAATTTACATTTCAGTAATAACACTTTAAATATAAAAATTATATATTTTCAAAAATAAGCAATTTTTTTTAGTAAACAAAACTGAGTAGAAAATTCTCCTCCTAATAAGAAAAAGCTGTATGTTCAGAAATCCACAAGTTCTAAATAAGAAACCTTCTACAACAAGGTATTTAATTCCACTGATGCTCCAAAAAATGAGGCAAAGCTTAAATAAATAAAAAAGCTAATTAGTGATCTACTACCAATTTTCAATCAATGTGAATCTAATGTCACAGAAACAGGCCTAGGGTTTCTCATGTTAAAAATGCTAAATTCAGATCATGATTAAGTTTAATTTAGTTTTAGTTTATACTTTATTCTGCTAGTGTAACAGAATTTAAAACTAGTCATTAAGGCAGTGCTTTCCACTCTTTTTTGATGGCAACACACTATGTACATACCAAAAATAATTCAACACCGCAGAGATGAGTATAAACTGGCACGTCAGGGAACCCCACTTTACCTGCCACTAAACAAGATAATTTTGTGTGTGTGTCACATTGGTGAGCAAATTTAAAAATACTTTATATTACTGAATTTTATAACTGCTATAAATAAAAATAAAAACTTCACAAAATATTTTGTGCAATTTCCAAAAACATGGTGACACCCCTCGGGGCACAAGGCACCCCAAGGTGTTGCTACACCCACTTTGGAAAGCACTGCATTAAGGTTATCTTACAAATGTATAAGCAATGTACTGTTCTAGAATTTGTCTATAAAGAAGTGTATATTGATGTGATGTTTATGTGAAGCTCTACAAACTCATGCCACTTGCAAACTGTGTGTAGCTAGATGTTTTACAAATACTTATTTCCATTTCTGAGTCATGCAAGCTAAATGACTCATTTGCTAGGTAGTAAGCATTCAAATTTATATGGAGTCTTAGTTATTTAAAATACAAAAAAAAACCCTTTATATTCAGGCAACAAGGAATAGTACCTTTAAGGAAAAAAAAGTAGATTACATTCAGAGAATGACCTTTCCCTTCAATTCTGTTTATGGCTGAGGCAAAGGAGAAAAGAAAATTCAGGAAGCTTTTAAAGATACAGAGAACATAAGTAGTGAACAAGAAATACCACAAAGTATAAATAACATCTAAATGGTGTGGTATACTGCTCAAGACTTAAATAAAACCAGCATATATAAGACAGCAGAGCTAGTAGTGGATAATGAGCTACACACGATTAAAACACATCTCCAAAACATAAATTAAAGATAAAAGTACTACCACTAATACCCAATCTGAAAGTTGAAAAACAGAAATGTCAAATGCAACCTTTGAATCCCCAAGTTTACTCAAGTAGAGGTGAGAATAGTAAGCACATATACTAATGTTAAAGCATTTATTCTTAATCTAAGATAGAAAAATAATTTTGAACCAAAGCTCTTGCTCTTAGACAGGGTAATGAATAAAGTGAACAAACAAAACTAAACTAGGTTAGGATATATTTGGAATATTGTGTTAAGTCTTTGGTTCCTTACCTAAGAAAGGACAATAAACTGTTAAAAAGGGTTCAGTATTTGGGATAGAAAGGCTGTCATAGAAGGCCTGGTTAAGATTTCTGAATTTTTTTCTCTTGAATAAAGAAGAATTAGAGGGGATCTAATTGAGAAGTATAAGACTGTTAAGGGAATCAATAGCATTGATGCACCATCCTTTTTTATACTTACTGGTGAGAATGGAAGGGCTTTGGACATAAACATATATTTTGGCAGGGTAGGAGTCAGTTACAGCTAAGACTGTTTTATTTTGATAACAGAGTGGTTGGTCTTAGGAATGGGTTGCTTTCAAATGTGGTGGATGCAGCAAATGTAATGGAAAGCTTGATAAATATATGAATAATAAGGGGTGTTTTTTAAAGTGTATGGGACAGTTTATATGGACCAATAGGTCCCTTGATGTCCTTAAATTTTATGTTATGCTGTGTTATTTCAGCCATGTCTTCCCATGAGCAGACTACGTGCTACCTCTAGAGAGAGAAAAATAACAAAAGCAGCAACAAGAAAATTAACTTAACTTTCTTGATCATTTGTTATGTGAAAATTGCCCATACCAGAATAACTGACAAATTTTAAATAATACTATATTAAATTAAGTAGTTAGAAAATGCATGTTATGTTTCTCTATCACTATAGTAATTATTAAAGCTGACAGACATCCCACCAAGCACACATCTAGTATAAAAGTAAGTAAAACCTAATCTAATCTTGCTTTCAGTCACTCTAACTGTTAAAAAAAAACACATTTGGAGCCATAGGTAAAAATGGCCCAGATATAATCCTCAAAACCAGCTTGACAATTCTAAAACATATAACTAGAAAACATCAATGTGAAATTTAACTTTTCTAAGCATGCTGCAAAGTAAAAATGGGCATAATTACATATCTCATTAGCTAACCTAGGAACAGGTTACATACTGAAAATTGGTGGAAAGAAAAATTTAGTTTTTTTTTAATGATACAATTATGAAAAAAAAACAGTCTACTAATACAATGCTTTGATTTCTCTTTGGGTTTTTTAAAATACACTGTTCTCAAAAAATTGTGTTCTTAGTTTTAATTGGTTTTACAAATCAAGCATTTCTTTATCACAATTAATAATATAAAATGATTTACCATCACTTCTTCAGCTTCTTTCATCAACAATGTTGTTTTATTCTCCAACAACTCATTTGTTTTCCTTCTCAAAAGAAAGAAAAATGGAATCATACTGCAGTTTAAACGTTTTTTAAAAAGATTTCCAAATTGATTCTTAATGTGCAAAAATTGAAACCATGTTTGAATAAGAACAACATAGAAAATTATACTCTTACTTGCTTTAAAAGGTCTGTACTATAGTGATAATTTTTACATGAAGCTACTTGAATACAGCAACAAATTGGTGTTTTCTAAAATGTGGTGACAGTAAGAAAGAAAAATTTGTTATTGCAAAATTACTAACTCTTTACTAACTCAATAGTAGAGCTTATATAAATGGAATGAGTCCTGCTAAAGCCAATTCTTAGTTTTCCCTAGTTCAGCTCTTTCTACCTCAGGTTTATGAATTAATGAAACAGGCCACCATGATAGCAAGATTATAAAAAACTAAAATTATAATGTTATAATTTCCTTAAAGTCTGGCACATAACATCTAAACTAGAATCCTATGATAATTACTCCTTTGTAATTTACAGGCAAGAATAAAATGATATTTAAATTTTTTACTAGGAAATAAAACATCAGTTTCACTATTTGTTTAAAAAATTAAGTCACAAACTTGCATAAACTAGCATCTCATAAAAAAATCAAGTTAACTTGAAGTAACTCTACTTTGCATAGTCATTTGTATGTACCAAAATCCTACGTCCTATTTGTGTTTATCCGTTAGCTAGTTGAGCATATTCAATCATTATCCTTGCACATATTACCTACAGAAGTATCATCTCCATCAGCAACGTCAACATCAAATGATTCCTCTGAAATCAGTTATTCTACAAGGCATGCTAGAATCAGAGTAACTCTCACGAGAATCTCCATAATCACTTAAATCACCAACAGAATAAATTTCTATTTCATTGTACATGTCTGACTTCCACTTCTTGACTGCATATTCTATAGTCATGTAAGAAGGATTTGTGTCAAATTTCCTTTTCCTCCTTTTTTGCCATAAACTTCTCCAGGGTTGCTTCTAATATGTTTTTCTTTTCCTCATGTATCCAAACAAAATCACTTAATCAACATAAGTTTCTCCATTGTTGCATGTTTTAAACAGAGCACTATTTCCACCAGCATACAAACATGCTTAAATTCCTTCTTTCTGTATAGATGCACATATTCCCAAAGATCCTTAGTTTTGTCTCCATTCACTTGACATCTTTCCATTCTCAGCTTATCTTAGTTTTATCGAAATTGTACATTTTTGGTGTCTCATAAAAGTGCTTTACAAGTAAATTTAAACACTCAATTTCTCTAATGATGTGACCCCAGTTTGCTGGATCTATCAAAAACGTACTTTGATAAAGTTCATTCTACAACGAAGAAAATCTTGATTCAAGACAAGCCTGTGCACTTGGAATGAATTTAATTCTCAGTCAGTCTACAGTTTTCTCAGCACAGCCTACACTGTTCATTAGACGGTAATTGATATGGATAGTAGTATGTTCCCTGTTTTCTTATTTTCTTTTTCTGGTGCTCTGTTTTATGCAAATTGTTCTTAAGATGTCAGTAACCTAATTTACTTTCCAGTTCAAATTTTAGCTTTTTCAAAAGATTTTCACAGTATGTACCTGAAGTTTCTTCTTTAAGTTCCTGTAAGGCATCCTTTGCTTTTTCTACCATATGCAGTACCTGATAGCATACAATGTTTTCTTTTCATTCTGCATCCAGTACTTCTTTGCAACATTTTGACAAAAAAGTCATCTTTCATCTTTTTTTAAGACTCCTTGGAATTTAGCCGATATTACTCTCTCCTTGCAACTAGTAGAGAAAATCTCTATTGCTGAAGCAAGAATTACCCAATTACTTAGTAAATGATTCATTCCACAGCTTACGAACTTGTATCACAAACTTTAAGAAAATTAAAATGCTACACACCAAATGCACTGGCAGTTGTCTCAAAGTGTCTTTTGAATTTTCCACATCATTTGAACAAGTAATATACAGTTTTATGAAGTCTTTCACATCAGCAAATGACTTAGATACACTATCTTTCTTTTCAGTTTTGTTAGTAATCCATTGTAAACTCCAGTATTAACACCTTTCCATCACCTTTGAATACATCATCAATGCTCCTCTTTAGATTACTTGCATCTACATCATCAAAGTTATCAATGCCCTGTAAAGTAACACAGAAATAAACTGGTATACCTTGTTTGACCTTTTTTTAATGAAAATCAGTTCTTTTTCAGAGCCAGTTTTTCTTGCCTGACTTCCATCACCAAGCACTGCAAAAGCTATTGCCGAATGTAAAAATCACTGCTACTTTCTTATGAATGGCTTCTGCAATAACATTAATAAATTCTTTCACTCTGTTGGCATTATTACACTTTGAAATTTGTAGCCCATCTTGTTTTTGCAGTTTAACTAGAGTTTTGAATAAAGACAGAGGCTATCCCTTCACTGTAAACAAGTAAGCTGTTTTAAGAAGCTTTTTGTATGCTGCCTTAGGTTGTGCATGCAGAACTATATCTATTCAAGGTTGAAGAGGGATGCTAAAAGCAGAAGGACTATCACTAGTAGTACCAGTTGTGCCAGGAAAAGTTCACTCATCATCTTAAAGCAACTTTTTAAAGCCTTAAAAGTAAACATGTATAAATAACCAGTTTTGTAATTTAAACTTTAACACACTGACTTAATTTCTCAGTCACACATACTGAATATCTATATAATACAACAATATAGTTCCAAAATATTGTGTTAATATTCTTGTAACATCATTAGTCTAGGCAAACTAAAAACAGAGTACCACATTGATAGCAGCCAACAGGGTCACATGAAGTTATCTATGAGCTTGTCGTGTGTAAACAAAGAACAGCTGATTGCATGAAAAGTGAGTGTCATGACAGACTTAACAGGGGCTCTTATACTCATTTTATGGGAGCTTATGAGAATAAGTGAGATGGCATCCGTCAAACTTGAAGATCTGGCTACAAGTACATATTAGCTGTGGAAAAAAAAAACTTATGAAATTAACATATTAGTAAAAAATCAAATAATGGTTTCAATAAGAAAATCTAATTAAAAATGTTAAACTTTCTAACTGTTGATAGTATTATGTTCAAGGAGAGGAAAATTTTGTTGGAGTTTCTTTATGTAGCTTGGAGTAGGGTAGTAGTAGATAAAAATTTTGAAATGGAAAACTGTGAATATTTAATAAGCTTCCAAATTCTTTGAAAAATAAGCTGCACTAACTATAAACTAAAAATATCATAACAAGATTCATTTATATACTGAAGGTCATTTACTTAAATTACAAAAACTGAGAATGAAATTGTTACAAGTTATCAGAATTAAAATAAAGAAAATATTTCTTAATATTTGATCCATGTATAATGTCAATGATGTATGTGCACTATAAAAAATATGTACCTTATTGAGAATGCTTTTACTCATGGTTGCAAAATAATCTTAAATAAGAACTTCTAAAGTCCATCAGTTTTTACTAGAACCAGTATTAATGCTTCATGTTCTTGTAAATTGGGTTATATACATAAAACATTATATGTACACAGGTATATTATTTAAAATCTGTAGGACATATTATCACCTCATTCATCCTAGTATGGTATTTTCGTTATTACGATACAAAAGAATGTCAAAATGCTGGAAACACTTCTGACCTTGTTTGTTTGTTTTTTTTAATTTCGCGTAAAGTTACACGAGGGCTATCTGTCTAGCCGTCCCTAGCTAGTCATCACCACCCACTGCCACCTCTTGGACTACTCTTTTCCCAACGAATAGTGGGATTGACCATCACATTATAATGCCGTCATGCCTGAAAGGGCGAGCATGTTTGGTGTGACAGGGGTTCGAACCCGCGACCCTCAGATTGCGAGTCAAGCACCCTAACAACCTGGCCATGCCGGGCCCTTCTGACCTTATTATTTCTTTTAAGATCAATAACAAAAAAGGAAGATACCACTGAAACATAATTAACATTAAATCATTCAGTTAATGTAAATGATGCAAAATGTATTTAAATCTAAACTCCTATTTGCAATAGTTACATAAATTCAAAACCTAATTTGATATATATATATATATACATATATATATGTCCTATATATATATCTATTACACATTTTTATTTTGAGATGCTTATATCAGTTTTCTTAAATATTAAGAAAAACATAACGTAAATAGTCTCATTTAGAAATATATTTGATTAAAAGTTTATTTAGTACTTTAAACAAAACTAAAGGAAATTCTGTTTTATATGTGTATCCATGAAAATGTGAAAATATTGTCATTTTAATTACATTCAGCTCTTCAGTTTTGCAAAATTTTGAAGATTAAATGCGTTTTGTTTTGTGAATTCATTTCAGATGAAGAATTATGCCAACCACAACCATAATATATACATATATATCAAAATATTAAATTTAGTCACAAAACGACTTTTTGTGTTATTTATAATGTCTTCATTATTTTCATTTTATTAAAATTACCAGTTGCATACTTAAAATTATTGAATACTTAGCAAGTACAAAAAATAACATCTCTGAACACATGCATTCAGATGATTCTAAAAAACCAACAGAAAACTGGAAAAACATAAAGAGATAAAGTTAAATTATATAAAGCAGATACTGCTTGTTTGGCTCTAATGCTGCAATGTATTAGCTACTAAACAGAAGCTGTATTACACAAATGCTTCTTGTTTAGTCATACTGTAATGAAAAAAAAAGTCCTTAGAAACTATGATGTGAAACTGAAATGTCAACTGCTGCTAGTGATAAAGTAAGAGGTTTAGTGTATTACTTTAAAATTTTGTTGTTGTTGTTTTGGGCTAAATGAATGACTGGATGTTTGAAAGCCAAGATATATCAGGGGAAAAAAAAAGTTTCTCTTCCAGCTAATTACAGTTTAAACAGTTCCAAAACAAATCATAAAACATCTCCTAAACTCTATATTGGATTAAACATAATAACAGCTAGTAAATTACTCAAGAAAATTCAGGGAAACAATAACTATGTAAAAACCTTATTTTGAATAATTATTTACATATTTTCTGACAACTTTCAAGTAACTCCAGCCAATTTTGAAAGCTCCAAAATTCTTGACTCCTATTTTTTACGTTCTATTATAGCTTTTAAATATTAGAAGTACTATATACATAACTTCATATTGTTGACTGAGTAACACATAGGATTTGCCACATATGAAACTCAAAACAGAAATATTCAGAATACATATATTTTCATTCTATATGCAAATAAGATGATCATAAACAGTCATTCTAACATATCTGACCACAATAACTATAACAGAATTTCACATGCATTATGAATCCATTTAAATATTCTTTTAATTTTTAAACTATTGTATGTCAAAGATGAAAAAAAAAAGGAACCTTCTACTGACAAAAAGTAAAAATGCTGGAAGTTACTTATCATTCACCATAATGCCAAATACATAGTTTGGAGTTTACAAACTAGTTATTAGCAGTACTATTTTTCTTGCAATACTGCATGACATATCAAAATACCTATGTAATACAAGTTGATGATGAAGTTGAAATATGGTGTTCAATGGTTAAGAAACATAAATAGGCAAAATGATACAGCACTGTGACTATAAGATATGAATATATATGATATACTTATATATATATAAAACTGTTTTATTTTTACTACATGTCCCATAATGTAAAAAAAAATTCATCTGAGAACACATTTGAGGTTATACAGTTACTTTGAAAAAAGCACTTTGTTATTGTCCTTGTCTTAATCTTTTTTTATATTAATCAATTACTTAGTTTCTGTTTTGAGGTATAATAATAATAATAATAAACATTTTCTATACATTTGAAAAAACAAAGTTAGTAATAATTTTTGTTTTATTCTACTTATAATTAAAAAAAAATCAGTAAAATTGCAAACAAATAAAAAAACAAGTAAAAAAATCACAGTGAACTCCCTAAGACACTGGTATCAACCACACTGGTATGGTACTCACTGCACAGCTCCAAAGTTACTTTTAAGGTCTGTTTTTTTGGCACACTTAAATTAACAGATGGAACTAATTCACACTTGCCATAATTTAAAAATAGCATTTGTTTTGTGAAAGCATATTCACATAAATGACATCAAAATGAATGTTGTGTACATGTGTCTATAGAGCATACTGTTTTGACATTGGTGGTGCTTTTAACATTGAATATATGCATATTTGTTTTAAACAAAGAAAGACTTTTCACTCAGACTTATTAATATACAAAACAATTCTACTGATAACTATTTATAATGATGGGTTGAATGGTTTTCTATAACTTAAGATATTTCTATAACTTATGTCACTATAATTTTATAAACAATGTATCTTCAGGCCATCAAAATAAGTATGGCAAAGGAAAACCATGTATTCAATGTATACAATAGCAAAAACCACAATCCCATGCTAACTGGAAGTATAGGTCATGAGTTCAGTATATGTATTCAAATTTAATACACTCAATTTCTCTCACAGAATCATTTTTTGCTCCAGTTAAGCATTACAAATGCCTGAATTCATTATGCAGAAATACAAAAATATGTGTACATGTATTCATGCTTACCTAAATTCATCTTCTCTTTTAAGAAGGTCCATGGCTTTTGAATCAACCACCTCTAGTTTTTTCGTTGACTACTCACTTTGAATGACTATCATTTAAACATAAAATATTTCATTAGTAATCATTTATAGATTAGCTACTTGTGTGTGTGTGTGTGTGTGTATATATACACTCTTACACAATCATAGTAACTTACTGTAAAAGCATTACACCTACAAAGGAAATAATTTCAATTTACATCTTTGTCATAATAAAAAAAAACTACAAACACTCAAACTTATAATTTTCCTATACTGAAAACGTATTTCCGATAGGTACTTTACTCTTCTGACAGATATAGCCATTCTTGTTCAGTGCTGCCCTCTATACACAATAAATGTTTTGCATGCCACAACCCTTGAGCTCCCACATACCCAATGATCAACATGATTCAACTCTGTCTCACATGTAAATCATCATGCAACAACCCTCCACCAATAGGAATGCAACACATCCTCCTTACGCATGTGACTCCCCTATTCAATTCTGTTGAAATATCACTTCATGTTTTGGTGAAAATGGAAGCACAGGTTTTCAGTGGGGAGGAAGAGTGGGAAATTTGAGGGAGGTAAGTATCTTATAAGAAATACATTTTCAGTATAGGAAAATTATAACTTCTGATACGGTACATTACCTTCGCTCACAGATACAGCTAGAATTCCACATTGAATACGTGGAAGGACTGGTGCGAGGGAAAGAAAGAAGCATCCAAAGAACACCTGAAAAGGAGATCATACATGAGAGACTGCACCACTTCTGTATCAGGTAAACTATATACCCAGTGTGGAAAAAGGTGTTGCAAACATGGGCAGAAAATGGGAGGAGCACATCAAAAAGGGAGAGAACAATGGATCAGAACCGCCTGATAACGAAATCTCAATCCCTTTGATGATAGTAATGTCGGTGAAAGTAAAAGGATGTGCCCTAAGGTGTAGAGTGGCTAGGGCACAATGAACTGTACACAGCAAGTCAACTGCATCCAAAACCCATCCACCGGGAACTGACATCCATGTAAGGGTTGGAAAGAGGATCATACTGTTTACTACAATCCAAAACCCAGCCACCAGGAACAGACATCCATGTGGGTTAGGAAAGAGGATTATACCAGCAGCAAGTCAAATGGAATCCAAAACTCAGCCATCTGGTGGGGGTAGGAAAGAGGATCATACTCTCTTCACCTCAAGTTCAGTGGACTGGAGGAGATATCATACCCAACAATCTGTGAACAGGGCACCAAAGTGATAAATTGTTGTATTAATCCAGGAATCCTACATCAGAATAATAAAAATGTCCCTGTATTGTGAAATATCCCACACAAAACCAATCAGATAGGAACCACCCCCAGCTCAGTAACATCCTTGGTATATGAAAATCTTTGAGGGAGTGTGCAAGAGAAAGAACTGAAGGAGCCTGCATGTTCATCCACCATGACCCACAACATGGTACCAATGAACATGAGCCAAATTGAGTGAGGGAACAGAGACACCTGTAATACATATGTGAGAACTTATGTTGATTGGTCCAGCTCTGAATCCAAAACACAGCCACTGCTACAACACTTCCTCGGATAAACCCATTCAGAAATGGAGCTTCAGATTGGAGGACTTCTACACCAGCAGAACACCACCACCCTACTCTCAACTGAATGGATTCATCATAGGTTGCATGGTATATATTGATCACATTCAGGAGGATGCCTCCATGGTCCACCTCCCCAGTGACTTAGAACTGAAAAGTGGTAAGGATTCCCATACTCCACTGGAAGAAAAAGTGGGTGGAGAACACGCAGTGGAAAGTCTGGAGTAACATCAACACTGGAGACAGTGCAACAGATGACCACAAAAAAACCTATTTTGAAAAGCAGACCACTCCTGATTTATTCAATCAATGGAAAGGATGGGCAGCTATCCCCTTCTGCTTTACCCATGAAGTCCATGGGTTAATATGGTCTGGAACAGGAATATTAATGAAGAAAATATATCAGAGGAAATACCCATCTCAACAGTGTACATGAAGTGGTCATGGAAATTATAATTATTAAGTCAACACGGCCTGACAGTGCAGATTGGACTAGTTTAAGTATATCTGGACAGGTACCTCTCCCACTGAGTGGAATTATTAAATTTAAAATAGGGACACGCCCCTGAAAAATAAGAGGTATATATATATATACACAAAAAGATAACTTACCCAGTCACAGTCTCACAGAAGTCTGAATAATGGCAACAGGTATAAGACGAAAACCCGATGAAGAAGAAACAGCTATAAGATGCAGATAGTGAGAGATGAATGTAGGCGGTGTAGTCCCCACACCTGATTGAAGAATTTCCTCCAATTGACAACGGTAAGATAAGGTGCCTAACCTGGAACAAATTGTGGGAAGAAGGGGACAAGAAAGAATAAGCCAATTGAATTAAAAGCCGAACCCAACTGGTAAGGGTGGAAGGAGAAAAGTCACAAACAGAGGATAGTTTCCACGGAATGAAGCGGTGGTAACAGGCTCTACGGAAGAAAGTCATGCAGGCAATAAAACAATGAAGACCACATACGGGACATGGTAGTCTATCCGGATCAGACCCGGGAATATAGGTGGAAAATGGAAGGAAGGGAAATCGGCGAGAAGGAGGATTTACTAGACATGAAAAGGAAGGTAGGAAGGGTTGGATGAAATGCCAGTGACCAAGGTTGATGTAGAAGGGATGGAGGAAGAGGTAATGGTGGGGCAGATTAGAGCTGGACCAGCTGTGGAAACCATGGTTGTGCCAGCCAGTAATGAGCTATCAGAAGAACTTGATATGGAGTGGTGTGGATGAGTGAAATCACCTTGGGAAGGAAACAAATGGGAGGATATATATAAAGGTATTTGTTGGTCCAATCCTGACTGAATGCATTAACAGCCAGTGCCAATGGACGAGGAACCAGAGACCATAACAGAAGTGTCACATTATATTGAGAATGTGGCAAATGCATCCAGGTGAGGAATACCCCACTGAAGACATAGCCACTAAAAAACACGAGGATTGAGAGGCCACTCCATTGGATAAATTTTGTCCAGTTGGGAAAGATGATCCATGACAAGTTTGAATACACCTGGGACATGACACACAAGGAAACGAGTACTGAGCATGTGGGCCCCAAAAAAGGAGATCCAGGTTTGACCACAAAGGGAATGGGAATGGGTGCTGCCTTGGTGATTGATACAATGATTGTCAGAATGGATCATGACCAAACAATTCCTGGCAAGAAGAAGAAAATAATCCAAAGCACAATGTATAGTCAGAAGCTCCAGGATGTTGATATGGCAAGCCCACTCGGCCAGAGACCACTAACTTGAACCTACCTCCTGATCGACCCATGCCCCCCAGATGTGGAGGGAAGTGTCCATGAAGATATGCAAATCTAGACAAGGGGAGGAAGCAGAATACCCACTGAGGGAGTACTAAGGGCATGGAGAATGGTGTCGAAGAGGAGAAGGTTGGGCCTGACTGAGATGAGTATTGAAAAAGACACCCAAGTGGACAAGATATTGTGTAGGTATATGGAAGGACTTCTCTAACTTGATGAACCAATCTACCTGGGCTGCCTCCAAAAGCAGCAGATGAGTGTGAGGGGGACTCCCATTCAGAACGAGCTAATGAAGCCAGTCACCCATGTAATGGTGCAAGCACAACTCCCAAGCATGTATATGTTGACCGAAAGGCTTGACCACTCAACAAAAGTCATATGGGGCTGAAGCACGCCCAAAGGTTAGGGCACAAAATTGATACACTAACCTGTGATGAACAAACCGAAGATAGTGCCTCAACTGATGAGATATAGGAATGTGCAGATAAGCATTTGAGATGCCTACTTTGGTCATCCATAGACCTGGAGAAAAAGCCTACCTGAGGGTGAGAAAAGACTCCTGGGTAAATTTGGTCAGAAGCAAAAATTGATAGAGGCAGAACAGACAGATCACAGTTTTCCAGTCTTCGGTTTTCTTGGGTACCACAAACAGTCTGGAATAAAAACCTGGAAAAGGATGAGGTACAAGTTTGATGGCTTTCTGGGAGAGAAGGTTCTGTACTGCCTCAGACAGAAGTTGACAAGTGGGAAGATCCCAAGGTAATGGAAAGAATATGTGTAGCTGAGATAACAGAGGAGGGGAAAGGAAGTGCATGACAAGTCCCTCAGATAATACCCAAATAACCCAAAGAACTGTGTCGAAATCTTGCCACAGGTGAACAAAACTGGTCAAGTGAGCTCCCACTGGACTGGTAGTCACCAGTACTGTTAGTGATGAGTCCATCTGTGTCGAATAGTATGACGGGTTGAGTAACTCCTAGAAGTAAGAACTGGTAGGGCTGGGAAAAGGCAGGGTAGAGAAACAGTAATAGGGGATTGTCGATGCTCTGAATCAGATAGATGATTAACCAAAGATGAAAGGGTTGATTGCTGTCTCACTGATTCCACACAGGATTCTAGAGTCTCAGGAATATCTCTGAAAATAGACTGGAGGAGAAAAGGGGCCATATGTAAGTCCCAAAGAAAAGCAGGTGGTAAAGAAACTTGGAACAATACAGTATCTCTTCCCAGAAGATTCCAACAACAGAGAAACCACTTGTGTAAGGAAAGATACAAAGAAAACAAATGTGCCAACGTGAAAGTAATCAGGGAGAGGGTATCCCTCGAAAACCCTCAGGATCTCGGTGGAGCACTTCAGAAAGGAGGTGGATAGTGGACAAGTTCCATAGGAGAATTGATAGAGTAAGGCAAAGGTGAGAAAATGGGTGTGGAATAAACAAACAGGATGATCATGGTCTGCCCCCCACATTGGCAAAATCGATTCCAACTGATGAGAATCAAAAAATGGAAATTCAACCTGATGGTAAGATAAAGAAAACTGATCCAAAGCCCATGGTGTATGAGGTATGCTAGCACTCTCACACATCTGAGAAACAAAATGCTCTGCATGAATCCAAATATCCAGGGAAGGGTGAAACACAAAATACTGAGAGGAGAGGGTATCATGTAACAAGGAAGGAAAATGGTTATAAGAAATTGGGGAAATGGATAAATCAGAACATACCTGAGAAATTATGTCCAAAAAAAGGCTATATTAGGCCTAACTGATTCCGCAGTAGGGACATAGGAAGACACAGCAAAGACACGGGAAGTAAAAGCCTGTCAAATTCCTCGTCATCACAAACATGTTCAGTAGGTAAATGAGCAACATCAGGAGAAGAAGGTTGACTCATATAATGATCAATTTCATGTCAAATGAGAGCCAATAATTCCATAGTCGAGATTCCCCAAACTGCAGCCTGTGTATTTGTGCTAGTGGATGGTATTATCTCCAAAGTGGTAACTTGGATTTCAGAATACATTGTTAAAGATGAATGACCAAACACAAAAGTGTTAGAATAAAGAAATGAAAAACTGGAAAAAAAAAGTTATCTTTATGTTCGCAAATTTTTGAAAAAATTAAAATAACAATAATACTTTGGAATAAATTACAAAACAGTTACATAAAAATTTCACAAAAATTCAATAATTTGCAAGAAAAGAAAAAAAAACATGGTTGAAGAGCACAATAAAAACGTCTTGAAACGAGCACTTACAAACGAGAAGTAATAGTTTGGTAGAATTGAATAGAGGGAGTCACATGTATCAGGAGAGTGTGTTGCATTCCTATTATGGAGGGTTGTCACACGATGATTTACATGTGAGATGTTGAACCACATTGATCATGGTGTACATGGGAGCTCAAGGCTTGTGGCATGCAAAAAACATTTTGCATATAGAGGACAGCACTGAATAGCACTGTGAGCGGAGGTAACGTACTGTCTTGGAAACAAACATCTTCAAATCACAGTTTATACATTTAAGACTCACAGCAATACTGTCAGACATTGACAATACCTTTATAAATTTCCAAAACACTTAATTATTAAAAATACGTAAATGAGCCAATAATCCATATCAGATCAAAAATAAGAACACAAAAATGTTTTTGTTTCATTTGAGTTAAAAATATTGTCTAGTATAGTAGAGGTAATTAAAGATGTATTATAATAAAGTATTTTAATTACTACAAGTAATTTAGGCCTTCAAAGCTTGTAACAATGACCATTACTTGTATACAAGAGATAAAATGCCATTAGTAGCAAAAGCTGGAAATATACAACATACATGTAAATCTTAAAAACTGAAAGAAAACTTATCAGATTTAATCTAATGCCCTCAACCTTTATTGTTGTTTGTTTTGGTAATGTTTTGTTAAACTCTCACAAATGGTACATTTTTACTACGTGGACACAATGCTTAATATATTTTTAGAAATTGATTATGGACATTTTCTATATGAATAAAATGCATATTTATGTGTTTTTTTATATTTATATATATTTACATATTTTTAAAGTTATTACAATTGCAGGGCATAACGGAAAAGTAACTTTGTTTCTGTTGATAAGCATAAACACTACATAATAGGCCATTTGCACTGTGCCCCTGGCAGGTATCAGACCTCAAATTTTAGCACTGTATGCCTTCAAGCTTATAGCTAAGCCACTGAGTAAAAGACTGTTTCAGTGTACACACTCAGTCTGTGCAATAAAGGTAGATTACATGTACTGAATACTTACCTCTAAAGCAAAAGTACCCTTATAATCTTCCACATGTAAGCTTTAATGATTATGCTGTTCTCTCATACAATGAACTTCCTTACTTCTTCTTAATTTTCATTTCACACCATTATCCATTTTTTCTAAGATCAAGAGGAGGCATGAATATTTTGACTCAGATTATCAAAAAATAATTAAACAGTACAAATACAAAGAAGATTACTTTAAAATATATTTACAAAATATTAATGTTATCTCATAATGCTTGGAGATGGCTTGAATGGGTAATGAAGAAAAACTGGGGTGCCAAGATATCTCTTCTAAGTCATGCAACAGTATCCGGTAGTGTGACCTTTTTTTTCATACTATATATATATATATATATATATACATCTGTGTCAGTGTAAACTACTTGTACCTGATGATGACAAAACCTTGTCGAAACGATGTACATTTGCTGTTATATTTAAGTTCTACTTCATTACCATTCAAGCCATCTCCAATCATTATTTATCTCAAAGTGGGTTCCTCATCATTGAATTTTAATGTTATCCCAGTTGTTGGTGATAGAAATATTTATGGTTGATGTGCTGAATAACTATGTAGTGAGCCTGCGACCGATATCCATATCAGACCAAAAGAATTTTCTAATGTTTTTCCGATCCAATTTCTAAAAACATTAATTTGGTAAGTTTGTTTACCTATGAAAATATGCAATACATTCAGGTATTTTCATGATGGAGAGAGTGCAATGTATCCTGAAACGAGGTCAATCAGGAGAAGCAAAAATAAATATAGGTGACCATCAGTTCAGGTCAAGTCCTGATACATATTAACCGTTTCTTCTTCTTTTTTTTTTTTTTTTAAAAAGATAAATGTATTTTCAACACAGCTTTATTTGCCATACAATATTTTAGCATCACTCTAAAGTGCCTTTATTTCTGGTATTTATAACTATTACGGGGTTCAACCTACCCCTTCTTATTTTTGTTGCAGGGTGGTTTATTACAGGGTTTACACTGATGAAGAAATATTAAGTGGACATGATTTACAACATTTAGCAGTTGATTTAAGGTCCTTGGGCCAACATTCTACTTTGTGTCTTTTTTGTAGTCTGATAAGTGCATGATTTATTAGAATACAAGTTTTGAAGCTTGAAACATGCCACTAGTATATATACATTAGGGACATCTGGATATGCAGAACACACAAATGAAGATTGTCAAAATCTGATCCCAATATTGGTTGACCTTGGGTGCACTGGCACTGATCCAATATTTCACTCAGGTTGCAGGATTACTTTGTAGCATTTCTAGTAGTAGAGTTCTCAATGAGAAATTGTTTACTGTACAAGCAGCAATGAATAGATCAAATTTTAATGGATATTCATATTAATGAGAAAGTGTTAATATGAAAACTGATGAAAAGCTTTAAAATTTAAAAGATTATGATAGCATAACTCCAGCTCTGGAAACTTTAATGAACTTGCCAGATTACAGTTAAAAGCTGAAGCACAATGTTTACACTCCATAATTTAATGGTTACAGTAATTAAACATTAATGGTATATAAATTAGTAACTTATTTTTATATCATCTACTGCCAGTGGTCCACAAACTAAAAAATTAGTGATAACAATGGTATAGGTTATATTTTTAATTTAAATATGTGTATTATTGTTTGACCTAAGGAAGTTTTCATGTCAAATTATGGGTATGTAAGTACGTAGATCTTGAAAGTCGAGTAGTTCAAAACTTGAAAATAACCAATGTTTCCATTTACCAATGTTATATTTTAAGATCTGTGCAAGAACTCAGCTAACATATGTTTCCGCATATAAAAGCTATCTTAAAATAATTGATTATGTTGATAATTAAGTTAATTACCCAGCTCTACTAAAGATATAGAAAGACTTGGCCAATTATCTTATTCAGGAACTTCTTGTGGAATAATGAATTTGTTGGCAAGCAACCAACTTATAAGTACCAAGGTATATGAGGATGTGTAAATTAGAATAAAGAAAAGTAAGTGTACATTTTAAAATGGAACTGTTCAATTGACTATGGAACAAGAATTAATGTTGGAAATAAACAATTAAAGAAACAATCTAGAAATTATGAGATCATAAGATAAAACTGTGTGGAAACACCAACTCTCATTAATGAAAGCCTAGAAGAACTCAACAGATGATGTAGTCAACTGTTTTCTCAGAAAGAAGGAAGTAAACCATGCAACAGAAAATGTTTTAATTATAATTCAAAAGGAAATATTGCAAGAAACTGCAAGCTAGTCTTTCGAAAGTAGAAACTGCTCTTGATGGATGAAAGAAACTGTTGTAAGTGTAGAAGACATGAAACTTGCATCCAAGAATTATGAATCAGCTATTGATAATAAATCAGGAATACAATATTCTGAGGATGAGAATGCTCTCTCTGCCTCAGTTGAAATAGGGAGTCCATTATTTAAATGAACCAGTTCATGAGCCCACAATTCGAAATGAAAAATAAGCTCCAGCTTTCCTCTTGCTGGAACTTTACGACTATTTGCATCAGTCCATGTTCTTGCTTTATATCTGGAGGCAATCTTTCAGCTTTCATAACTAGATCAGGTTGAATAATGGTAGTTATTGAACCACTGTCAACCTACATATTATAGAGCTTTCCATCTTTGAGAACCTTTCTTTCTTACATAATTTGAGGTGTGAATAACATTAAGGAAGAATGTATATTTGGATTAGACATCATGCAGAAACATATATATCCATGACTAAAAATTTCCATAAACTACACAACAATTAAACCACCAGAGGTTGAACTTCCAGTAGAAACAAGGATAGAATCACAAGATAATGAACAAAAGAACCAAAAATGCAACAGAGCTGAAATTAGAAAGATGATGGTCTTAACCAAATATGATGGTATTTGCAAGTACATTATTAATAGAATGGCCAACTGGCTAGTTTAAGAGAAGTCTACATAAGAGTTAGGCCAATCTGCTGAAGAACTGAAGTTTCTTTTTCAGATCACTTCCAGAGTATCACCAGGAATATGACTACCAGTAGAATTAGGTAAAACTGTTATTACAAATTTTAAAGCATAAACTGTGAAACAAAACTTTTAACATATTTTCAAGAAATAAAAGGTATTATATAATATTTCCAATTTCATCTTTACACAGTAAAACATGTAGTTAAATTTTACTTGCTTTTATTTATAATCTCCAGTCAGCAAGCATTTGATAGAGAGTAATTAGATATAAACTTACTGTACAAATATCTTTTATTTGCTTCTGATAGCAACAAATACTTTTGCATCAGTGTGAAAATGTATGTTAATTTATGGACATTCCTTATACAATATATGCCAGCAGTGGGTATCACTAACAGGATTATATGACTATTATTATTAATACTATGAGAGATCATACGCAATGTACTAAATTCTTCAGTATCTTTTACTTTTTTAGTGACCAGCTATAACCTTCTAAAAGTACAGGTACTCATACATTTTTACCCCTAGACCCACCCACAAAATACTTCTAACTCCTTTTTCTTTTAGTGCCTAGGGTGAGGTGGTTCAAAATTTCTGCAACCACTCCTTAAGTTAATAATAACATCTTACTTCGCACAAATTTTTTAATTTAAATTGTTTTTTTCCCTCTAAATCACATAACTTTTGCCATGGAAAATATTGACAGCAAGTTTCAGAAACCAGGATGAGTTGAATTATTTGTGAATTAGTAATAAACGAAGAACGGTTACCCTAGGTTTAACTTTATATAATATTAATGTGTGGAACAGGACTACGTAATGTAATACTAATAATGTATTTGTAAGTGTAACACTACTGACAATAGCCATTAGTAATAGTAATTAGTATTGTCTGTTGTCGTCACAAACTCAAAAAACCTAGTTATCGATAAATAACCTATATCATAACAATATAAACTAATTGCAATAATACGAAGTAAAACACTACACTAAGACCTACTATCAAGGCAAACCAAAAGATTAGATACCTCCACCAGCATCAAGTACAACGGTATTTATTTACTAGTTTAGCATCAATATTCTAAGCCTAGAACTATCCAGCCCAGTGGCCCAGTAGTATGACTGCGGACTTACAACATTAGAATCCGGGTTTCGATACCAGTGGTGGGCAGAGCACAGATAGCCCATTGTGTGGCTTTGTGCTTAATTACAAACAAAACAAAAACAAACATAAAACTGAGTTTACCCAAAAATACTATCTCATTAGCTATAATTCTTTTAAGTGTTTGCCCAAAATAATTACTTCATTTTTTATATAATATTTTTATGTTTGATTATCTACACCGTGACAATCCTCAGTACGTGTTTTCTCACATAGAATTTTCAATCCTTAAATTTTGAAAAATAGATGCTCTGAGATTCCATTTTGTAATCATTTTACTATAATTTATTGAAAGTATTAATAATTTCCAAGCACATCTTTGTGATTGACAAAAATAGGTGCTCATTGGCACTTATACACATGTAATTTATTATGCATTGTTATACTGATTCATACATACTACTATAAATCAATCTATTTACCTAGAAACAATTTTTGAAGTGCAAGTTAAAGTTTAAAAAGCCCTACAGTTACTGCGACAAAATGCTGGTGCGGCTGCTGCCCAGTCTGCCGGACTTGCTCCGGCGCACATGATTAGTCATTGTGGTTACACCACATTCTAGCAGTTCTTTTTGGGTCATTGGCCACAACGAGATTGAAGTCATGGACCTTCACAGCATAGGAAAAAGTCCTATATCCACTTTCTTAGAATACCTCATTGTTCTGCCACATTAAACCTTAACCTACTACTCATCAGTGTGTTGTGGTCTCCGGGTGTCTCTGCCATGCTGCGCCATTGATGTCGGGGACACCTCAGTTCAGGTGATTGATGGAAAGGAGAGTATCTGGTCACGATCACGATTATCTATTAGCAAAGTGAAGTAAATCACTCCACCAATATTTAAGGGTACAACAAAAGATTATTTGAACCCTTTCTTGAAGCATTCCAGGAAGGTGTCTGCTTGGAATGACTGGATTCAAATCTAGACTATCGTGCATAAACTCCATCAAGCACTTGAATGAGAAACAACTATTGGACTGCAAGGCAGTCATTACCAAGTTGTGAAAAGGTTTGAGCCAGTGATTTGTTGGTTTGTTTGTTTTTGAATTCAGCGCAAAGCTACACGAGGGCTATCTGCGCTACTCGTCTCTAATATAGCAGTGTAAGACTAGAGGGAAAGCAGCTAGTCATCACCACCCACCGCCAACTCTTGGGCTATTCTTTTACCAATGAATAGTTGGATTGACCGTCACATTATAACGCCCTCACGGCTGAAAGGGCGAGCATGTTTGGTAGGACAGGGATTCAAAACCGCGACCCGCAGATTGCGAGTCGAGCTCCCTAACCACCTGGCCATGCCAGGCCCTTGAGCCAATGGAATAGCAATCCATAGGGCCAAATTCAAGGCTTGGTATATGGGTACCACATAAATCTTAACCATTTAAGAGTAGGATCTGTGCCAGTCACATGGTAAAGCATACCTGCAAATGTTTTAGCAGACCATGTGGATATTCTTGTTGACAAGTTTGTGGAAAAGCTACCCAGCGAGATGATGTGGCGTTACCTGGGTGTGAAAAATCTTTTTTACCCTTACTAAAACAGTTTCTTTTGTGATATAGTACAAAATGGTAATTCTGGACCAGCACAGGAGAAGACGAAATCTATATAAGTAGTTGAAATGACTTCAACTTAGACAGAATATTCTATTCAGATATTTATGTAAAGCTAGGTTGAAATCCAATCAAATAACCACACATTTTGGCACTGCAATGCAGCCATATTGGCATCTAGTAAACAGATAGAGCCATCCTGATTCTCTCATGATGTATAGGCCACAATGCATCCTATTAATGAATATGCCAAGACATTGTCCAGGAAGAGAGGAGTGAAGCACATTCTCTGTCTGTAGAAAATGGGTCACTTTCGATTGAACTGTTCCTACCTCAATGAACAGTATGGAAGACAACGACATCGGTTTCGATTGATAGTGTAACAGGTTCAGGAAAGTCAACACCAGGCAGTAATTACTGTTACTGTAGCTCCAGGAAACTAGAGGATAGTGCAACAAATAATTTGTGTAAGAAAATGTGTTAGTTAGCTCAGCTCTTTGAGAGCATGATGGATCTTAGTATGTGTCTTATGGAGTACAAGTTGGTAAAATAGTGAATATAATTCGATATATTTCAGGTACACTAAGCAAAACTACCATTTGAGCCAATTAACACGAACTTTTTTATGACAAATAGAAATAAACTATATATGAATAGAGAGGTCATGTTCTGATTATGTCTAGGAGATTTTACTTACAGAATGAAGGTAGTTGTCATCAACTTCAGCTATATTATCAACATTCTTGGAATGATTATGTTGTAGACCTTATCAATTAGTTTTGTCTATTAAGTGGGTAAAATGATGTTCCATGACAGAGTGATCCAATGTTGGCCAGATCGACTCCAGAAACAGTAAACTTTACAATTTTATGTGGGAGAGGAAGTCACAGTCCCTCATCTATCTAAGTGGTGTTCTATGGTTTAATATGGACAAAGTAAAGTATGCCAGTGCCACGTAACTTGGTTATTTAGCTTACACATGAAATAAGCTGTTTCCTCTCCAGAAAGCAAGCAGAATTATCTTTGACATTTTCTTTCTTGGAGAGGATGGTGTCCTGGTATTGATCTGCAATTGTAAGAGATCAAATATCCAGCTACACACTTGAATGATAATCATAATACTAAGAAAAATTAAAGCAACTAACGTCAGTGGTAACTTTAGTGTTGCATCCATTGCTCCTCATCTAAAATTAAATACATGGATGTTAACATATTTGAAATTGTTAGTTGAGGATTGTGCAGACAATCTAGGCTCAATGCGACAGACATAACCCAGTAAATTAATAGCAGAATATGCCAATGCATTTATGGGGCCAGCTGGCTAATTAGGTTGAATTACAGTTAAACAAAATCACATAGAAACATGTAACACACGTTTTATTAAACAACCACTATGCAGACATCCCTGAAAGAGTAAGACTGTGGCCAGTGTTGAAGTACATTGGATGTTAAAGGATGGATTCATACAACCTTTTTAAAGGCTCTGTCGTCTGAAATAGTGATAGTCAGGATCCTGGATGGTACATTTAGGATTTGCTTTGAGTTAAAATTGATGAATTCCTTAACTCACACTGATGATTTTCCACCATCAACATATGAATGTCTGGATGCATTGGAAGGGCCCATTGGTCTTGATATTAACAAGACGAACTGGACAATGAGAATAAGACCAAGTCTGCTTTTTGTACGAGAGATGGATTGTGTGTTTTTTTTCATCATGTTGTTTGGTCTGCATAATACACCCGCTACTTTCAAGATGTTAATAGAGCTTATTGTGAAAGGGTTGAAATGGGAGAAATTTCTGATATGTGTTGATAATGTCTTGGTGTTACATTGCATGTGCTCGTCTGTGGATAAAAACGAGCAGGCTTGAAATTGAAACCCAGAAAAGATATGTTCATGTGCACAGAAGTAGAATTTCTTGGTCATATTGTGAGTAGAGTGAAAGTTTCTGCTAAAATAATAGCAGTTGTACGAGATTAGCCACATCCTTTCATCAAATGATAAGTCCTTAATTCCATGTCGTATTTTCGATGGTTTGTGACTAAATTCTCCGAGATCGCCTCACCATTATCAGTTCATACAAAGATGGAGACAAACTTCAGTTGGAGTGAGAAATACAAGCAAGCATTCCTGTCCCTAAAGTGTGTTTTAGTAGAACTCTTGGTGTTGGTATATCCACGAAAGGATTGTGAATTCCTTTTTAGACACAGATGCCAGCAATAGTGGAATTGGAACAACATTTATCATAGTTGCAGGACAGTGTGGAATGTATAATTTCATATGCTAGTTGCATGCTTAAGGCTCCTGCATTCAGATACTGTACAATGAAGAAAGAACCACTAGTAGATGATGTCCTCATAAAATTCTTTTGAAACTTCTTGCATGGTAGAAAATTTACTGTTTGGGTTGACCATGCATCGTTGAAATGGTTAATAAACTTTAAAACGCCCAAAAAAGATTATGGCACACTGGATATCAGCATTGAAGTTAATTGATTAATTATAATTATTGCTGGGGCCCATAATGCAGAATTACAGATATTTTTTTTCTCCAAACAGAGAGACCCCAACTGTTATTGAATATCTAGATCATGAACATCATGTAGGGTCTAAGATAATTTCTGCTATAATGATGACAAACCATCCAGTAGGAGATTCCACTAGTGAATGAATGCAATGATTAACATTTCTAAGGCTCCATGAAAAGCAGCTGAAGGACCCAAATATAGATTGAATTCTTCTCCTGAATACCACAAATAACACTCATAAATGACTTCATGTAATGTTCTTATGCACAAATGGGACCACAAACAGCTACTTATCGAGACACGTATATCATTAGGTGTACTTATCTCTATTACATAAGATGAAATACATTAATAGATTATAATACACTGCTTCCAGCACCCACTCAAGTTACTTGATAACTATCTTGGGTGACTTTCTATGGCCACAGCTTGATAGCGACATTTAATAAAGTGCTATCACTTGCGAGCCGTCAAACTTATGCATTTTTCATTTCAGACATCATTAAATAAATAATCACCAATAGAATTTAGGCAAACTAAGATTTTTTCAGTTAAACTTCTCGTAAGTCAAGAATATATTGTTACGTCTCTGGTCGTTAGTTAATTTCCTGTATAATTTCTTTCCGATGAAACTTTAGCGACACAAGTCCTTTCTTAAATAAAACTAGTTTATTCTTTCTCAATTCAACTTTGCAATACACTTAATTTCTACAGCCAATTTAACTTAACTAATTTTATAAAAACACGTCATAATTCACAGGAAACGATTCACGCACTTACTTACTACCGCGCTTGACTCAATTGTCCGTCTCTGTCTGCAATTCTATCTCGATTAATTTGTCTCACGTTCTCCGGCGCAATTATATACAGGAATAGAGGGCGCCTAGCACATACTGGATTATTCGTGATGTTCCCCGATCCTTCTAGAATATCATGACGTGTTACCAGCGTCACGTGACTACCGCTGTCGTAACAATATTCATGTTGTTGACATATTATATATCAATACACATTCAGAGGAAACACAACTCCCTCACTTCATGTAGAGAAGTTACACGTTTTTCAGATATATTGGAAAAGATCTAGTGAGCATTGCAGAGAAGTTTTCCATTTAGTTAAATCAACGATAATTGACAAACTCATTATAGTGTTACGTCTCCGTTTTTTAATTAACTGATTTTCCGTAACTTCGTACCGACGAAACTTACGCGACACAAGCCTTTACTTAATAAAACTGGTTTATTCTTTCCGAATATAACTTAACCGATACACTCAACAATCGCGCTAAACAAACGCTAT
>NW_013665864.1:320684-326900 GCF_000517525.1 Limulus polyphemus | reverse complement strand
CATGATAATTCTAGAAACGTTGCGTCACGTGGTCATGTGACTCGCTGACGCAACAATAGCAAAAGATGAAATCCAATCCAGCCTAAGGCAAAGGCTTCAATGCTGTTGGTACTTACCAAAAATCATATACAGTTTCCCCTTTGGAACTTTAATCATAGACCTGTTTTGTAATATGGTGGCCCTTTTTAGGTATTTATATGGGCAGACATAAACCACTCCACGTTTTTTTTTGGAGATTGTAGGATGTCTACTATAGGAAGAGGACTGTGCATCACATCTACAGTCAACATAACTTCTTGGCTAAAATCAGCATATTTGGTGAACAATCTGTTAATTTCTATTCAGTTGGAAATGTTTAACCCAGTCACCTTGGTTGTGGTTAATAAACTTTATCACCCATTCCACTAAACCATCAGACTGGGAGTGATAAGATGAAGTGCATGCCTTCACCACACCTAACACTTTACACAACTTCAAGAACAGTTGGCAGTTAAGTTAGCTCCCTGATCCATGTGGACTTCTTCAGGTACTCCAAACTAGGCTATTTAGCGCTCCACCGGCGCATCAGCCATGAAGTATGCAGATGTGTCAACCAGTGGATAAACGTTGGCCTACTTTTTTAGGTAGTCAGTGATCATGAATATATATATAGGTGACATCATGGCATCCCTGGGAGTGGATCAGTGATATACAGAGCTATTTTCTCAAGAGGAGAACCAACAATTCTTTGAAGGAGTTTAACCAGTTTAGGTCGACTTTTTCTGTGGATGGCACACACTGGACAATGTTCACACTAGTGCTGAACATCTCAAATCAAATGTGGCCATAAGAACTGCCATCGACCATTCGCACAAGTGCTTGTAGCACATTAGTGTCTTTAGGTCTTTGTATTATGCAAAATCTCAAGAATCTTGTGCCACAAAGCTCTGGGAACTCCTAGCTGTAGTACGGGCTAAGAACCATTGCTTAGTGATTGATAACAATGGTACAACATAACTTACTGTACTTTTATTGCTCGTAAAGTGCCGCAGGATATATGTATTAATTCTACATTCTTCAATCTGAAGCCGTCATGTTTTACCTTGTTTCATGGAAAGGAGCATTCATGCTATATCTTGGTCCCTTAGTTTCACTTCATGGAACCCCCAAAGTGTTAATCATGGCGTCCATTCACTAGTGGAATATCCTACTGTTTAGATTTTCATTGTTATGGCAGAAACGGTCTCCCACATAGTGTTTAAGATCAGCACATTCAATGAATGGATAAAGTCTTCCCATTCAGTGAGACAGTTTGTCTACATTTTCATGTTGTTAGCCAAGTCAATAATGTATCATTAAATAATACTCCTAGAATGCTATTATCCAGCTTATTATCATCCCATTGGGATTTTTAAAATTCATAAACTATTAAGTGGGACGTGGTCCACTCGAACAGCAATATTTCTTATAGTACGGGTATTTTCAAAAGTGTTTTGTGAAAACCACAATTGCAAACAGTTTATTTATCATCATACAATATCTGGATTTGGGAACTGTGATTGTATGACTAGTGTACATGATTTGATATTCTACTACATCCTGTATCTGTAATAACACTGCTCCAATTCTATTATCACTGGCCTCAGTGTCTAGCAGGAACTCATAATCCCATTGTGGGTATTCCAACACTCGATCTTCTGCTAAACCATCTCTGTTTTACTGTGAGCCAATAATGATGAAGTAATTTTGAAGAATATAGCCAAAAACCATTAGTAGTATGATGCAAGCCCGAGGAAACTGCCCACTTTTAATTTAGTCAAAGGTTGAGACTAATTTTACACAACTGCTAGTTTAGCAGGATCCATGGAGATTATTTCTCTACCCACATTATGACAGAGAAATTTCACTTTCCTGTGCATGAATGCAAATTTTATTGGTTTCACACAAAAGATTGCCTTTTTTATCCACATGAGTACCATGTTCGGGATCTCAGCCACAGACATCATTGACATAGATCAGTCATCTCTCCATTGCAACCCCTACAGCAAAGCTCCACTAGCCTCTCAAAACTGGTAGGACATGCTACACGTGGCAAATGACATGGTGCAAAACTTGTAAAACCAACCCCTGTACTGAAAACAGTCTCAGCTCTGTTCTCGTCATCCAGTTTAACTCGAATTGTACCAATTATCCCCTTACAATGCATCCAAACATTCATGTGTTCACTGTAGTAGTAGAAAGGCAACAACACGATTCACCACATTCATTAACCATTTAAAATCAATGCAGAACTTGGGTGTAACTTCCTTCTTCTTTTCAATCACTACTAGAGGAAACCAAACACTCTCTGAAGGCTGTATAGTTCTATCTTTTGACAGCGTTGGCTACATCCCTGATGCTCAAGGAAGTCTGCATGGTGTTGTTTAATTGGACATGCCTAACTTGTATATATATGATGTTGTGTTGCTGTTTTACCCAATCAGTCATCCAATCATATTTTGCCAACGAGTCACTGAGTTACTGTTATTACATTGAGTCTAAATTGTCTACACAAGCTTCAGTTAACTATCTCAGATGTATCAGTAACCATGAAATAACTCTTAGACGTAGTGCAATAGATGTAAATCTAGCATTGATTTCTTCTATTTCACTTACCGTGCTTATAAAAAGTCTCAACATGCAGCTAGATAATTAATTGTCCATAATTGTGGAACAACATAGGACCTCATCTCCTTCAGACAAATAACTGCTCAAGCTTGCTTTCTGAACAGGAAACAGCCTATTTCATGAATTTGCTCTATAAATGCATTGTACAGCAATGATACACTTATCTACATGGAGTATTGTGATTTCCTTTCCCACATACACTTGTGCAGTCCATTGGTATGACTGATATTGATTAACTCTACTGTTGTTCATGAGATCACCAGTTGCACAGGCAAAATGTATGACTAAGCTTTGCAGTACACCCATCCCAAGGATGCTGATGCTAGAACTGAGGTCACCAATGACTATCTTCATTCCTTAAGAAAAAACCTTTCCAGACATAGTCTAAGCATAATCTCTCCATTTACATTTAGTTTATCTCCATTAGCCTAAAATGAAGTTTGTATCGATTGGCCCAAGTGACAGTTTTGCTCAGAGCACCTGATATATCATGAGATCTACCAGTGTTCTGGCCTCTCTCATATCAATCACGAACTTTATCTTCTGGCCTTGTACTCTGACATGCCCAAAGCAAGGTCCATCAAACCTTGAGAGAACTAGGTTGACTATCACACTTTTAGGTGCACGTTGTTCATTGCACTTTCCCAAGTTGGTGGCCAGGCATGAGTTGGGCTCCTCTAAGTTCTCGAAGATGTAGCAGCAGTATTCACTGCCTGCTGCAGAATCTCCTGCACTTGTTGCACCATCAGTCAAAAACAATAGCCTTGTCTACCTTGCTGCTTGGAAAGGTATATGCAGGTCACTCAAAAAGGGCCCAACTTTCCAAATACAAAACAGATTATTTGCTCTTCTCTTCTAGGACAAGATCCTGGTGGAGGCATTGGCAACATAGGTTGTAGCATATAAACCTCTGAAGGACTGGGATAGCTCTGCTTATCCACTGGATACAAGTGTGATTGCATTGTAGCTTTGGGGCATGTGCGTGGTTGGATGATCCTTGATTGGGCTTGAACCTGGCATGATGTATGTGCCTGGGTAGAATCAGCTGACCAAGGTGAATTTGCTGCAGCTGCCAGTGCAGGCTTATTTTTCTCTGGTGACCACTTTGTACCACATCATAACAAAAACTGCCTCATGAAAAGTGAGTAGATCTCTCATCACCAGATGATACTATATCATTTCACTGAGTTACCCTTCTAAAAACTTGTCAACAGTTACTTGCTCGAAAAACTTCAGAAGATACTCAAAATTCTCCTTCACTGTACCCTTGAATGTCGATGGAGTGGTCTATTTTGCCTTATTCATGGAGATTTGTGATCACTGCCACAACTTTTCCTTCATTACTTCCTGGCCATCATTTTACCAAGATGTCCTACACATCATATTCTCGGCTATTTATGTCCTTATTTCAGGCTCTAATGTTGTAGAACAACAAGATGTGTTCAGCTTCTCGTCCAATGGTTCTGCATGATTTCAGTCTCCTCTGTGGTATATGGCTGTCTTAATAGTATACATCCCAGCTCACTTCTGCCCATCGTCTACTCACTTTACCATTCAATGTTTATCTTACCTGTTTGTGAGATGACTCCTGTTGTCAGATGTTATCCAGTTTCTCTCCAATATTACCAGGTAACTTCAACCAGAGCTTGGGTAAATTACCCTGGCTGGCATAAGTCTAGGAGTCTTATACCAACTCACTTGGTCTGAGACTCCTTAGATGCCACACCACTATGACAATCTCCATTCATCCACATTCATGTTGCACTGAGATTATCTTCATGGGAAGAGCAGAGAAAGTCATTATGGGTTCACCAGACATTGGCAGCACTTCTTTCTCAGTCCTTGACTGTAGTGATATAGAAGTCCTAGACTTTTGCAGCATTGGCAAACATCCAACATTTAGAAGAGAGCTTTTCCAAGACACAACAACTCCCTCTGATACTTTCTCTTGGTCAGAACTCCTTCTAGTTATGGAAAACACCATTTTATTTCACAAAGAAGCATTTTCAAACTTAAAGAGCAGTACACATCTCAGCAGAAATATCAAGTTCCACAAAATGATCCCCCGTGATCATCACACCAAAATTTTTCATTTATAGCCTCTCTATAGTATATCTAGGTAAAACTAAATTAATTTTATGGCAATGGGATATGGTCAATTAATAACATAAAGCTCATACAAGATACCACTTATGAAGTATTACTATATCTCTGAGTAACTGAATTGTAAGAATGAATGAAACAAAGCGAGTGGATGCAAAGTGAAACATGAAATGAGCAATATTTATTATGTTACAAGCAAAATACAAAAACAGTGTGCACTTATGTTATTAACATGGGATGATCACGTTAACTGGATCTACTATCTTCAACTGCTCTAGCTGAATCCTTGTGCCAATCTCACTAAATCTAGCATTCTTTACTTCACAAGAAATATATTTACTCATAATGACTAGTACTACCCACATGACTTGTTATACTCATTCAAACATAGAGGAGGCCATAACCTCAAGATATTACCTGAACTACCATTGAAGGACACTGTTGTCGATATCCTTTTGCAATGTGCAGTACTGCAGCAATACCCCATGGACAGAACAGGTATTACCTGTTAATCACTTTCTTGACCCCATATACAAAATATATTATAAGTTCAGAATGAATACTATAATAAAACAAGAAGATAAAAATTCATAGTATATTCACATACTGCACAAGGAAACAGTCATTCTTGTACATGAGATGACTTATGGAAATTGTGCAGGAAGTAGTGTTGTGATTTTGACATAACAATCTTATGACAGAGCCTTTTGCAATAGAATCTACACTGCAGAGTTTATTGTCAAAATGAACAGCCATCAGATAGATGATGAGCGCATATGGCAACATATACTGTAATGAAATGATGAAACCCTAAAATCGGTTTAATATAATGCATTCAACCTCTGTAAAGTTAAATTTCTGATTCTGACTGTGTTTAAAGAAAGAGACCAAACACGGTGTAAAACAAAATGTAAGGGAATCTTTGTTGAATACCAAAATAATCAAAGCAATGCAAGTGCACAGAACAGCACTGTTCTCTAAATGGATAGAGCTCTCACCAGGTGATCCAATGAAAAATCTGCAATTAATCTGTTTATCTGAATAATACTGATAGAGTAAAATGACTATTTACAGAATAGTATAATTTCTTCCACTTCACGTGTTACCTACATCTTTGGTCATTCCACCAACAAAAGTAGGGAAGATGTTTCCTCAAAATATCACAAAACCTACCACATAGTCAGGGTGCTACAAGTAGTATACAAATCTATATACAGCAGTCTCTTCAATAGGAAAAAATTGGTGAAGTAAAAGGGAATCACATATATATCTACAACAATAAGTAAAAAGTTTGTTTGTTTTTGAATTTCCGCAAAGCTACACGAGGGCTATCTGCGCTAACCTTCCCTAACTTAGCGGTGAAAGACTAGAGGGAAGGGAACTAATCATCACCACCCAGCGCCAACTCTTTGGCTATTTTTTTACCAGTGAATGGTGGGATTGACCGTCACATTATAACACCCGCCT
>NW_013665864.1:316664-319924 GCF_000517525.1 Limulus polyphemus | reverse complement strand
CCTGGCTGAAAGAGTGAGCATGTTTGGTGGTACAGGGATTCGAACCCGCGACCCTCAGTTTGCGAGTCAAGCGCCCTAACCACCTGGCCATGAAGTAAAAAGACAACTCAACTTCACAAACAGTCTCTGTTATTAACGAATATGTGTGCTTATATGGGCATATTAGTGAATATGTTTGAAACTTTTACTTGTCTAAACTAAAAAAAAACAAAACAAATTCTTTGTATATTACAACTAATGCATGATTCACATCTAATAAAAATATTTAATGGATAAAGCGATATTGAAATATTATTGCAGAAAATATGTGCTTTCTATCTCCTTATTTAATATGATTTTTTGTTAAATGTTCATATACATGAAAGGAGATAGCTAAGATCCTTTTGTCCAAGCTACCTATTATTCTGACTCATTCTCCTTTACTGTCACGTATACCATCGTGTGAATATACTGTTGAATATATCACAAAAGTTGACTGATCTTATTCACTGGTGGGCCAGGTGATAACTTAACAATACAACCTTTATTTTTCGATTGGAATAATCAACAGTGATGGGGGTAGCACATGTACCCTGAGAAGAAAAACATTATTGTTTTGTGTTTATAATATTATGTTTTGTCAGTCTGGAACATCTTTTTCACATAGATTCAACAGTTTTGCAGATTTCCAGTAAAGGTTCTGTCCACCATGTACAAATACACATTTGTTAAACTTTGATTATGTTTTGCCTTGTGAATAAATATTGTTTGATTTTGTTAAATATTGTGTACAATCTCTTTCATTCTTGTTTATTTGTTTGAAGTTAAGCACAAAGCTACACAATGGGCTATCTGTGCTCTGTATCGAAACCCAGTTTCTAGCGTTGTAAGTCCACAGACATACCACTGTGCCATTGGGGGGGGGGGCTCTTTCATTCTTCGAACACAGTTAAAGTCAGATAATTAAGGTTTATTCTGTGAAATATTTTCTCTCAAACCAGGTTATTCTACAGAGAGCACTCAATTTCCTGAGAATGCCACAAAGCAGGAAGGACACATTTGTGACGTGTCGAGCATATGTTGTACAGAGTTTACTGTTTTTATCTTGATAAGTGTTTTTCATGTTTTTCTTAACTGTTACGTGGTTAAGTTCAAAAAGGCTTCATGCTTGAAGAACTTCCAGTTTCCATTAGTCAAAGGACTTATGATCATGTAGAAGAGTTAGTCACTGAGGGTAGATGGCTGTCAGAAAAAGTTAGCATGTCTTGTAATTGTTCTATCCTGTGAATGTCTATGGCTTATTTTTTGTTGTGGCTGCAGAGTCGGGAAGAAGAACAGTATAATCTGGAGTACTCTTAATTGCTGATCAATTTCTTCTGAAAATCAATCAGTCGAGGCACTGAAAAACGAGAGTCGTCATGGTGGCATACAGTGTGTTACGTCACAGACTGAATGAGGCAGTCTTTACATGACCCCCAGGCTGGTCGAAGCTACTCAAAACTATTTAAGAGAGACTGAATGTGTCACTGATGGACAATGTTTGTCATGATGAGCTGTTTTGCTAGGAGAAATCAGTGCACCTTGAAATACCATATCAGTAATGTCATCGTGGCTTTGTTTGTTTTAGTACAAATGTCTCGAGTATCAAACTACAATTTTTTTACATTATAAGCCCTCAAATTGGCTGCTCAATCACCAAGGTACATTATCATGCTTATTATGTCACAGTACAATGGACATTTTTTTTTCAAATTCTTCAGAACATGTCAAAATATTTAGGTCTACTATGGTTGAGTCACTAGAAGAAGAATTATTGCTCACCGTCCATTGAGGCTACTTTGAACATGATTTGGCATCAAAATAATGTTCTGAACACCCACGCACACACACATATATATAGGTGTACAACTTTTATTAAGGTATTTAGATATGGTGACCAATTGGACCTTTCTATGCCTTTGATGAGACTACAGATCTGACGCATTTATGTTTTTTGTAAATTTAAATAATGCATATTCTTAGTAGCCCATAGGTTTAGTTCACTTATGCTATTTTACTATAACATAATAGGAGCAATTTACAACAATGATGTATTAAAGATCATGCGTGGCACTCGTCTTATAGTCGATTAGTAAGTTTTTAACGTGTTGGCTAACACACTAAAATGTCTTAAACATACTTGGTACAGTTTACATCAATGACTTTGCGAATTGTTCGAGTTCTATTTTTTTATCTTGCTTCATTTGCATAGCTCAGTTCTTTCACTAATTGGTTCAGTGCAATGGTTCCTTCATGAAGCACAATGGGGAAGAGGAACTGGGATGGCACCTTATGGAAAGCCCTCATCAAGCTCACGGCATATGTGTCAGAATCTGAATCAAATTTGGTCATTTTTTCATTGTAATTCTTTGACCAGTACTGTTTCTCACTTCAAACTGTAAAATAATGCCCTCGTTCATCATAATGTGAGATACACTGACAGGTCTAGGAATACTATAGCTAATTTGAAAAGTATTTAAAGCAGTCCCTCTTTGACATCTAATCAGTGGCAAAATTATTAGATATCATATTAGAATTCATGTTTTTATTAAAATAGTAATGAACAAGAAAGTAGGTCCGTAGTCAGTTACTTAACATTTAATCCACTATTAAAAGATTTATAATTCTATACTGACTTGTGTATATGTAGAAGTTTGCCAAAGTATCAAACCTTGACATGAAGGTAGCTACTTTTAACCTCTTTCTGCAAGACTACAGTAGGATTCCTTATATAAATATATAGAATTTAATTGCTCCATAAATGCTAAAAACATCATTGATTTTTCTAAAACAAATTATTTTCACATTTCAGCATTATAAATAATGATCTAAACCTTTTTTCTTAAATTGTTCAAAATAGCTTTGCTCTTCAAAGTAATCACAGCTGATGCTTCAACAAAATTCAGTCTGATGATCCTATGACTTTGAGGTGTTGTCTTCAGTTATTTATCTCCGATCTTAATCGATTCTAGTTCCATCTCTAACTGCAAAACTTCCTTTAAGGGTATACATCTACTTTGCTTCAGCTTAATTATCACATCCTCTTCTGTTATGGCATCTATAAATCAGTCGTGTGTCAATGAATCCATAATTTGACAAAAAGCATCTGCGTAAGATAATTGGGCAAGCCTTTCCAAATCTTCTGTGAGTTGGGCTAAGGTCACTCCATACCTATTGGGTAAGGTGGCTACTAATATTTGATATTTTCATTTTCGATGACGAGGAACCCACTTTGAGACTAA
>NW_013665864.1:297092-315707 GCF_000517525.1 Limulus polyphemus | reverse complement strand
TTAAACACACGCTATAATTCACAACGAACGATTCACATACTTTACTTACGGTGGTTATCGGTGTCCATAACTTCAATCTCCCTCTCTGCTACTCCAGTTCCGAATCATCCTCTCCTTTGTCTGGTGTGCTTATATACAATCAAAAACGCGCGCGTAGCACGCACTAACGTCTTCGCGAATCTTCTAGACACTCATCACGTGTTACCAGCGTCACGTGACTTCCGCTGTCGTAACACATAGTTCTTGCAGTGGAAGATTATTTTAAATTATCCTATAAATGTATGCAAAGCCCAATACCCATAAAAACAATATATTTGTTTATTTCATCCTAACGTTTTTGCAATCTGCTTTCACTGTACACATTTGTAGGCCAGGTTTACAAATCCTGCTAACTGCACTGCATACTAACGTAAATAATCAACTTACTTGTACAGAGCATCTCAATACTCGCGCGATAGCTAACACAGCTCCAAATACTTCACTAAAAAAGAACACATATTGATTGATCCACTTTTCTGGTTAGAAACAACTCCTTATTTTCTTAGTTAACCTTTCTAATGCTTTGCAAAACCTCGTATGTTTAACTTATCCCTAGAATTTACTAGAAACTTACTGTCAAATCCTTAGAATTTTCTAGGCCTGATTTAACATCGTCATCATAACCTACAGCTCCATTTAACTAATATCTAAATTACAACATTAAAAATATAGTTTATAATATATATCATCTCATTATTTCTTTTAACTCTATTTTGAGTTAGCTATTTCGACGACTTCATTGTACATAATATTTGATTGTATTGTTCTACATGTTGTGACCATTAGAGCGAATGAATCCCGAATTTTATTGTTATAAGCCATCGAGCTTACCACTGACCCATCAGATGAGTAATTTACCCCCTAGTTGTTCCCCTCATAATATTTTGCTTCCATATAAAGAATTTTCTTACAGTATATCGTTTTGGGTTTATTGTCAATACTTGATGTGCGCTTGTCATTTTTACTATCCTCAATGGGATTCTGACGCATCTATGAAAGACAAAGAAAATACATAAATAGGATAGTAATGACAGACCACCGTGTTATTGTATTTAATTTTGAGTCTTGAAATGTACAAGAAACTTTCAACATTTTCATTCTTAAAAGCTTGATTTGTTTGAGTGCAAAGCTACACAATGGATTATCTGTGCTTGGTCCACCAAGAGGAATCTAACTCCGGAATTTAAAGCTTTAAGTCCGTAAGCTTTCCGTTGATAAACCGAGCGACAAGTTTTGTTTGCCGACATTATGAGTGCTGGAATGCCATCTTCTGATAATATATTTTTCATTGCACCCAGTGGTAGGTAATTAATAAAATTTTCTCTCAGTTTTACTAGATTTAAATACTTTCTGTTTGATTTGGAAAGTTGTGAGCTGGAGTATTTATATTTGTATTTAACATAAAATTAATTCAAAGATTGCACCCCACAACGCATTTCTGACAAAGTGTATAAGTCCACTTCTAAGTTCGTAATCTTAAGGCATGCGACTCCCTAGTCTTCAGCGATGTTGTTTATTTTAACGTATACAAATAGTTAAAATACATGCACAAGTTGAAAGAATATTACCGGACATGTATTCAAAAATATTTTCTTTATTAATAAATAGATATAGATAAACATATTGGCATGACTAGCATTAAGTGTGCAATAATTACTTGGCTTAATTTATAAGACAGCTTTTCACATTTTGATATTAACGAAGAGAAGTTAGTCTAGCCAATTAAAAGCAGGAGTGTACTAGCCAAATATCAATATTGTTTGTTTAATTTCTGTTTAAATATTATGCAAGTAAAATAAAACAAAAAATACTCTCTGTGTCAAGAATCCAGGGAAAGATAGTATGCAGCCTAAAGCGTGTCATTAAAAGTTTTGGCTGTGAATATTACTGAAACACTGGCATTAGTACCGTGAAAAAATAATGACGTCATAACTTATTTGCAAATATATACCTACATAAATTTCTTGTTATTTTCTACAAAATACACATGTTTATAGCTTGCTTGTTATCGCTTTTTAGCAGAGCAATTTATATAACTTTATTTAAAGACTCCTTTGTTTGTACTTGCTCATGATTAAAATATATTATGTCAGCCATGACTGGAAGACAGCTGATTGTGGGAACAAGATGGTGATGGTTGGACTAGAGGTGGGAAATGTCTTTGTACAGTTATCAGCATTTTCTTCGTCACCGATAATTATTAAAACGTTTGGGTATGGATACAACCCAACCTGCCTTGCAAACCAAAGACACGTGTCAAATAATTAGAAACGTACATGTGTCGCTGGACAATGACTTAAATAAAGATCAATCAAGGACTACCTTAAGCGTAAGTGACAATTGTGTCAATGGCATCGGGAATGGATGTAGCGTTAGGCCTAAATGTAGGCCTAACGTCAGCTTACATTGTACAGATGAAATTAACAACAGTGTTGGCCTCCAAAGTAATATTCTAGAAATATGCAGTGATCAGGAAAGTCATCATGATACACAGCATACTGAAGTTGAAAGTGAAATTTCTAACAAAAATTGTATAAATTCTGATGTTACTGCTGGTAACACGATTGTTACAACTTGTGAACGAGTGTCAGACTCAAGGGCATTACCACTGGAGCCTGAGGATGGAGAAAAGCAATCTGTTTATTATAAGACTTCTTCAAAGTCGGAAAGAATTAAGACTTGTATACAGAATTCTGTGAGGTATGGCATAATTTTAATGTTTTTATGGGTGATCGGGAACACTGCATTTTTAGCTTTAAAATCAACAGAAATAGAATATAAATTAAGTATAATTATAAAAGTTGATGATAATAGATTCATCATTAAATGGCACATCAAGGTCACTCTAAATATTCCAGTTACATAATATTAATATCACAACACAAGAATAAACAATGGGTTAATAAAATTAAATCATTCAAGGTCATTCACTAAATGTAAAAATCATCTCTTGTCTCCTACATCAATCAAGGTTGACATTGGTCATGAATGATGAAAACTTTGAAATTATGAAAATAAAAACATTTTACAGCTGTTAGTTTTGTTTTGAGTTTATTTACTGTTTTAAGTATATTTTAATACAATGTACAGCTTTGAAAATAAAAGAAAAATTTCTTCAGCTGTATTTTTGTTGAAAGAAAATCAGTCATTTGTTTTCTTACCCAGTGGAACTCAAAATTTGGAAAGCTTTTTATCAGAATATTTCATCTTATAAAACTACTTTTTAGCTTTTTGTTAATGAATATTTCTTCTAAAAATTAAAATACTAAGTCTCATCTTTATTACCACACATCCAGTATCTTTAGCCTAATTAAAGCTTTATTTCAGTGTAAAAATCTATTGCATGTACCATTTCAAATTCCATCTTAGAAAACACCTTTGCAAAAACATCTAAAATTTGGTTCCATAATGTTAAGTACCAAGTGCATTGGGAAGACAATGAAATGATGGATTATCATAAGTCCATAAAAATTAAAGTAAAATGCTTGTTTATAATTTTAAAATGTTCATATCAACATAGCTGATTGATGCAAATGTAAGAGATGCTGAGCATGAATTTTATGTTGAAATAACCCCTGATTCAAAGAACATGCAAACAGTTAAAGGACTAAGAAGATTTCTTTCATCTGCTTTAGAAGGTTATTATGGTTAAAGATAGTCTTTCACATCCATTATCCAGTAAGATATCAAAAAAATCTAACTAACACTACACACCATATTGGGCAAAGTTTTCACAAGTTTTACTTGTCCAGAAATTTTCTCAAAGAAAAAGTTTGTATCTAGGCTTGTAAAAGGTTAAATCTGTTATCCCTTGTATTAAAGATTGTGTTTCCAACCTGTTTTCTCCATCATTCAAACAGAACATGTATGGAAAGGATTACAACAATTTTGATCACCTGTATCAAGTCTCCTCTCAAGTCCAAAACTCCAAAGCCTCTTCCAGAAGCTTCAGACTTAGACCAGATACATAGATATTTCTAGTAGCTTATTTGTGTGTACCTTCCTAAAATATATTTATATCCTTTCCATATGAAGGGGGTCAAAACTCCATGAGTGTTACATTGCATTTGAGACCTAACCTAATTCCTAAACAAGTTTAAAATAACATTTTTGGAAACTTTAGTGGACTGTAACTGCCTGTTGAAAGAAAAGGCGACAGCATTTTGGCATCTATACTGATGCCTTAAGTTCCATGAAACAATAACATTTTTGCTGTAAAACTCGAAATTTCAATAAATAAACAAAATACCTCATTTTGATGCCACCACAGCTAACAGCTAAACACTTAGCAGAAATTTTTATCAATAATCACATTTAACTCATCCTTTTCAACAATATTAATCTCTTATTCAAGAAGTAATTCCCATTCAAGTTTGTATTCCAGATGATTAACAGTTACACTTTCTAGTATTGTAAGTGTGCAATTCATTTTCCATGTTATGGCCCTTACACTAAGACTATTAACATCTTTTTGAAGAAGAAATGCATTCTAAGTAATTCAGCATTGCCTGAATTTTGTATAATCCACAATTGTAGGAATGTTACTGTTCAAATTGTTAGAGTAAATATTGAATAAAATAATCCTAATTAAATTTTTGAAAGACCACACAAATCACATTCTTCCAGTTAGAAGAGTACCTTTTTTGTTCTTTCTACCACAAAGCCAAATTAATATTCTCTTAAACTTTTGTCCAATTCTGTATGTGCCCAACCTAGCAGATAATCTCCTGTGAGACACATTATCAAAGTTTTTTTTAAAGTAACTGTAAACATCATTCAGGTACCTTTGTCCATAGAGATGTAATTTCTTGGTAAGGAAATAAGCACTGTTACAGAACAACCTTGATAATTTTTAATCAAGTGCTTGCTTTTCAAATGTTTTCTTTATAACTTCTGACAATGTATTCAAAGACCCTGCTGATAAGAGAAGTATGAACTGTAGGCTTGTAGGTTCTTAAAACCTACCTGACCTTCTCTTTTCGAAAATAAGTATCATTTTGGGCATCTTTTAATTATCAAGAATTTCTCTTTCTCTTTAAAGGAACTTCTGTGGTTTAAGAATCTTATCAGGGCCAGGAGCCTTAGTCTAAAGAATCTATTGAAGCTTTTATAGAACAATTGCATTTTCACCATAAATATAATTTAAGAAGATAACCTTACAAAAACAGTTAGCTTGAAAATCTCATTTTCTTATTTAAATGTAATAATAAAATAAATACTAAAGTTAAAAAGTGAATATGAAAATTTCTTAGCTTAAAATGCCAAAATGATTTGAAATTTACATATCAGCATATCATTCTAATAGTTACAATCTTGACTATAGGCTGTCTAAACAGTAAGATTTTTGTAAACTCCACATTCAAACCACTTATTTTTCAGTTGCTTCAATGTGGCTGTTAAGCATACTCCTTTTCTGAGATGTTTTAAACCCATGACCTTGAAATGGTTCCTTGCCTCAGGCATTTTCTCTAATAAAGTCTATTTTGAGCATTTCACTTCTAGGCTTAACTTTCTATGGAAATCGTTTCTTTGTTCTTCTGGCTTCTTGGTATAGTTGTTTAGACTTGTACATTATGTGAGTGGTGGTTTTAGAACTTTGCATCTGTGATGTTTAGACCTCTTTCTACCTCTTTCCCCCCTTTTTTGCTCCCTATAACATTTTGTTTGTTGATAGGGTTATAGAATATTTTCTCTTTTTTATAATTCTTCCACTTTTAATGAACTTGCAAATTCTTCTAAGTAGGAAATTGATTTGCTTGGTGAGGGCTGTTTGTACAATCATATTTATTTCTTGCTGCTTGTAATCATTGCATTATACATTATAGAAACTTTCTGGCAAATTGCATCAATTTTGCATGCCACTTCTCATAAAATATGACATCTGGCAATGTCTTTGGCAGTTCTTGCAGACACCTTGGATGATTTGAGTATTTTTGATTTATTTATATTACATCCCACTGGATTGTATCCCTTTGCAACATTCTTTTAGAATTGTCTACATCCTTGTGGCAGGATGTTGATTCAGTGGGGAGGCTTCACCTTCACCACTCATAATGTTTCTCTTAGTTTTCACACTGAAGACTGTTGTCTTACAATTTTCTAGTATCAAATAAGATTTCCTTCTTGATATCTAATCTTATACTGCCAATTTGTATGATTGGAATTCCTGTTTATGTAAATTATTTTCAATTGTACGTCACCTTTGTTCTGGAAGATATGCCTTTCTAGCAGATCTTCCCAGGTCAACTAGCAGTTGTGTTGTGTGGCTAAGTTTTAACACAACATGTGCTGCTTTCCATAAGTTGCTGAAGCCTCACAATCTTTGTATTTTCTGCCTCTCTTTTGCATTTTATGTGCTAGGTGTTTTTTTAAATGTAATTCCAGGGTTCCTATTAATTTGCTGTATTACACATAAGTGTCAAAGGCACAGGGTAGTGGTAGGGAAGGAAGTAATTTTTCTCAATGAATTTCTAAGTTATGATTAGTATATCCATCACTGTCTGTTAATGTTTGGAAATGATCCTAAAAACTGTGATTGGTGATTTTTAGACAAATGTAGTACATTTTGTTTGACATGTGCAGTTGCACATGCATACGTAGGCACACATACAAATCTAATTACCCATTCTGTTTGTCACAAACATCAAGGGCTATATTCAGCCACACATCACCAATACAATTTTAAATACTCGTGGGGAAAGCAGAAATGTATTATCTACAGAAATGTTTGAGCATCATAATAATAAATATATATAGTGTTGTGATTGTTCATGAAGCAGAGAGAGAGGATGGCAGCCAAAGGCAGTAAAATCGAATTGACATCATTTCAAGATTATGGGAAATTAAAGGTTGTTGGTTAAAACACGATAGAAGGAGGAGAGAGAATATATTATCCTGAAGAGGATCCAGTTGAAAGCAAATAGAATCAAAATTAAAAGGAACCCATTGAAGATATCAGTGCTGTGTAGTTTCTTCTTTTTTATAGTGTTGATAACTACTAATGTGGTGCAAACATTAATAGCTTAAAAAAGTAAATATTTTGTTGCTATTTCACTCTTGTGACATCTCTTTAAGCACCTGTGCAATTTGCATGTGCATGTGAATCACCACACGGTTTTTCACACAAAAAAGGCCTGCAAAATCAATTAATCAAGTATATATATATATATATTTGTTTTCTGGTAAAATTAATATGTATATGAAGAAAGCAGGTATTCGTTACACTTATTTTACCAGTGAACTTTAAAAATCATGAATATTAAGAGTTGAAAGCTATAATATAAACAAATAGGATGTGTATCCTATGTTACTTTCAAATTCATTAAGAACTTATCACAAATAAAAACCATTATCCAAATATGTTACCCTCTCATTATTTAGTCCTTAATTTTTCTTTTTTGTTCCCAGTGCAAATCATTTTGTAAATGTTTTATGAAGATTGCTTTTAAAATGTAATAATTTAAAATAAGTTCATATGATGGATTTTATCTCTTGAAATATAATTGCCAATAGGCTAGAGATATCCATTGAATAGTGATTGAGGAAATTATGTGCTGCAGGTACAGATTACAACCTAGAAAGCTTCATGATTAGTGGTATATGGCCATTATTAATCATTAAGTTCATTAATCAATTACATCAACTAATTGATTATTTTCACAAAACATGGATAGTTGGAATAACTAAAAATAATAATCAAAAACATGAATTTGATTAGTTAATAATTTTTGTTATATTAATTGATTTATTGATTATTTTATGTAATGCTAATCAATTATACAATTAATCTAGTTAATCCTCCAGCTCTAAAATGTATAAACCAAACTTCATGCCTTAGAGCTTAACATTTTTCTGTTTTGATTTGATTACCAGGTTAGATGTTATCCATACAGAATTTTTGTCATGTTAGGAACAACTGAACCAGACTGCAAGAACATGTCGTGTGTTCCAGCTGTTACAGGCATATACTCTTTCTTACTTTGAGCACTAGGTCTTTGTGTCCAAAGCTGACTTTAACATAGGACCATTGTTTATTTTATAATATCATAAGTGTTTCCAGACTTTAGATCAATCATTATTGGAAGTTATTAAAGATTTATTTAGGTTCATCTTTGTGCATTGTCACTAATGTTGTTTTAATTTCCACACACTTTTCTGAGACATTAGAAAGATTTATGCTGATGAGTCATTGTATATTTCTATCAGTTAATCTACCAAATTTTGAGATAATGTGACCGTTAAGTTAATCATATAAAACCATGATTAATTGGAAGCATTAATTAGAACAACACTATTGTCTGCTGTGGTCAACAAATTTTCTATGTTGCACTCAAATGTTTCGATAAGACACTAAACATACAAATGAGTGTCAAAGAATTGCCAGTATTTCAGATAATATGTTCATGTGTGTCATAACTAAGGTCAAAAACATGGCATATTGTATGTAACATAGCTGTAGGAAGTGCATAATGTTTATCTTATTTACTTACTAGCTGTAATACCCGGCCTCTGTATGGAAGTTATGTAAATTCGTGATTAATGAAAGGTTATTTTAGGACATGAAAAGTTGCTTCCCTTATATGTAATTCTAAAAATGCAAAAATGCTCAAAAACTGCAAAGCACAAAATTTGAAACCACAAGTTTGCATGTATCTCCGCATGAATCCATCAAACCTTCATGCCAAATTTGGTGAAGATCCATCGACGGGGGGAGAAGTAGTGGTAAAAAACTCTAAAATGCCCATAAAAACTGTAAAATGCTAAACTGAAAATTTGTGTGTATCTCCCTATGGACCCAATGAACCTCCATACCAATTTTGGTGAAGATCCATCCATACCCTGCGAAGTAGTTACATGGACATACAACAGATAGTACTTCTATATTTATATAGAGTAGCTGGAGTACTCTTTCCCTGGATGGAAGTTATGTAAATTCATGATTAATGAAAGGTTATCTTAGGACATGCAAGTTGCTTTCTTTATATGTAATTGTAAAAAGCGCCCATAGAAGCTATAAAACACAAAATATGGAAATTTGCATGTATCTATCTCCCCATGGACCCAGAAAACCTCCACACCAAATTTAGTGAAGATCCATTTAAAGGGGGCGAAGTAGTGGTGAAAAACGCATGATCGCTCAAAATGCAAAACTGAAAATTTGTATGTACCCCCGAATGGACCTAATGAACCTCCATACAAATTTTGGTGAAGATCCATACAAACCTTCCGAAGTAATTACATGGACATACAACAGACAACTATTATATTTATATAGATGCAGAAAGTGCGTTAAATACTAGAAAGATATTTCAAATTTTCTGCAAAGAAGATTTTGCTGGTTTTAAATTCGTTGTGTCCAAGTGATCCATGGATGAAAGTGTTCTTGCTCTTTCTACCATTCAAAGAGTCCAGATTTCGTGAATAAGCCGAGGGCAACCATCTATTTCTTTACATCTCTATAATCACGAACTTTTCTCTGAAACGTCAACCTCTTCAACATTCTTATTTCTGTTGTAACATATAAGTGTAACATCACTGAAGACCGTCATTATCATCAGAGACAATGAAATACAGACCATCGTTGTTTGAAATGCTTTCATTATCGACTGACAGCCTTTCCGAAGATAGATGCTGAGTTCAAGAGCATGTTCAGATTGTTTTCGTTGCCATGGTAACTATCTGTCGATGGCCATAACTAATAATCCGCAAACGAAGTCTCATGCTACGTAAATGCACCTCATCTATGGCTGACATTTCTGTCTCAATTTGAAACTTTTCTCACTTTTCTATGCATGTGTGTGCGTATGTATTATCCCTTTTATTAGTATTAACAACCAAAATACTTAACAAGCAGAGTTGGTCATGATTTCAAACGTTTTAAGTTTCAAATTTTAAGCTTGAAATACTTGGCAAAACAAAATATATCGGTTGTTACTTTATATCTAAATTAATACTGACTAGGAGTTGGTCACAGTACGTATAGGTTTTTTTAAATGCACTACACTCACGCCCCTACTTTTATTTCCTGACATATAATTTGCCTTTTCCTTTTGTTCACAATGGATTTCATTACTAAAAAACAAACAAATTCAAAGTTTACTTATCGATACAGCACTGTTTAAACAGATATAATTAGATTTGAAACAAAAAGTAGTTTTAAGAGTAATAGAATTGTTTTTTACAAGTTATGAGAGAGGAGTGTGTCGAGAAAGGACTGACACATCTCTAACCTACGACCAACCTAGAAACACTAAGTATATATTATACTTCTGGTATTGAATCATTCGTTTGGAAGCATTAAACTAGAAATTTAATTTCTAAAACAACTGGTATAAACAAGATGTTTTTCTTACCTCATTAAACTTGTAGTTTAAAATGAATTATTACTAGTATGTACCTTAATTTCTCTAGTCACAAGAGTATTTATTGTCTACAAATTACTCGTGTCTGATGAAACTGACAGCTCGTTGGGCTTCGTGTTAAATTTACATGTATACACAACTTATTTTGCATATTAAGATATGGGTTATTTATATATCTATATACGTATTGTAAGTTTAGCATATTTCTTCATTAGTTGTCATGGTGACTATGACGTTAAGTATGTTATTGTTTAAGCATATTCTGGTAGATGCGAGATAGAATTCATGCTTTTATTTACCTTTCGTACGTAGATGACAAAGTCAGCTGCCTTTATTTTTCTCCAATACTTACAGAAATCGTACGGTTCTTTAGTGCAACCTTTTCCGTAAATGATCCAAATCCAATTCACATCTCCTTTATATAAGCTTGCATGTAAACCTAAAGCTCTTTACGTCCATTAAGTAATAGACAGGTATTCGTTTTATGGCTAATGCATAACTTCGTTAAATAACAGTAAACTCAAACTCAAGGTCTTTGAAAGTGGACTTTTGTATTCTACGAGAGCCTTGTGCTAATTCAGTACACACACACACACACACACACACATATATATATATAAATTGTAGTTTCTCGTTTTCTCACTAGACATTTAAAAAATCGGAATAATATACTTGACTGTAGTATAATTTCAGTTTCGTAATCTATTGTATGAGACTATTATACAGCATACATGACAAATGTACTTTAAGAAATACTAGTTAATAGTGAAATATAATATTTAGGTCAGAATCAAGAAACAAATTTTTATAATTGTTATGAAGGGTAAATCAAAACCATTTGTTCTTTATGTAAAGTTAGACTTAGAATCATTCAACCCTCAAATTACCAACCTGCTTTTTTTACGGTTCACTTCCAGTGTTTATACTCGTAAAGAACAACAGAATATGCCAAAATATTCGTCCTTGTCGTAGTTGTATTACACAGGCTGTTGTGAAGCGGTGACTTGTGTGGATACTATATTTTACTGAAGAAATGACTTAAGTTGAAGGCTCAAAAACGGTATAACCTGTTTAAAAAATTTGGTGAAATCGTCAAATTTCTATGTGAAATACATAGGATACCCCAGAAGGGGATTAAAGAAAATGTTTGTTTTCAATGTATGTGTGACTCTTGGATTATTTCACATACAAAATCGCAGTGAAATGAACAAAGTGCCAGAAGCTGGTACTCATTGAAACAAAGGAATACATTAATTTCAATATATAATTATATCTTATCCTTCATGAATTTTCTTTTAATCCATTTCGTTGTAGCAATCTATTCTGTTAAGCTGTATGTGGCCTATATTCAATCGAATGGGAAGATGTCACTTAAATTATAAAGTTATTAAAGCAGTGATTTGTCTGCATTTTCTATGCGATATACAGAATATTTATCATAAGCGGAATTAATTACCACATGTCGTTGGTCTACATTAGTTCGAAGATAATGAAGTTCAGAATTAATGTTTCCGCTGTGTAAATAACCCCACATGTATTTTACGTTACGGAACCGATGTGTCATATAAATATATCTATTATCGTTCTTTAACTTGTTTAATCTACTGAAGGAATCAAACATTTACTTATCAAACATAGTGTATTACTAATATAGTTTTGCTAAAGGTTACTCACAAAGTTTATTTAAGAGAAAAAGTTCTAAACTTCAACAGTTTTTACTTTTCCGAACTTATTAAACAGAAAACGTTAAAAGGTTTTTGAAATGCCGCCATTGACGTGGATTTGTTGGATATAAATGCTCTTATTAAACGAAAAGCAAACTCAGTGTAATGATATTCATAGTAACAATTATGATTTCACTATTTCCAGATGACTAGCTGTGTTTTTACAGTGTGGACATAGTAAAAATATTAGTACAGAGCTTGTGGTAATGTTTTTTTTTCTTTGTATTCATACTCGAGAAATGATTCTAGAAGTATCGGAAAGTCTCAATTGGAAATGTAGAAAACATGGCAAAACTCAATTAAACACATCATACCGTGCTGTAAAGTTGTGATACACCACAAAACTAAAACAAAAACAGCAACAACACAGCATGCCATGGTGCAAGAGTTGTGATACGTCACAAGACTCAAAGTATGCCTTGCTTTCAAAGCTGTAATAAACCATAAAACGCAAACACGCTATACCATAAGCTTTGTAATACCATACATAACTCAAATACAATATACCGTACTGCAGAGTTGTAATAATAAGCCACATAGTTCAAACACAGTGTGCGAAGTTACAGCGTTGTAATACGTCGCAAAACTCAAATACTGCATGCCATGCTGAAATGTTGTAATACTCAAAGGATATTTTGCTGAAATGTTGTAATACGTCAATTCAAACACTGTATGCCATGCTGTAATGTTGTAACAAGCTTTGTCTTTTAAAAGTGAAAAAGGCTCTTTAAAATTTCGTTAGACAGACCAATGGTTGCATGCAACAAAACAAAAGGAAGTGAAACAGCGATAAAGAAAAACAAAAACCTGTATTATCTCGAGTTCTGATAATTCAAAGCCATATTTAAAACATATTTTTGACAAAAAATCTTTAAAGGTGTATATAATGCATACAGAAAAACTAATCCTCATGTAAAGATTTTTATGGTGATTTCTTTGTACAGGTATAGAATCTGATCTCGTGCAAGATATACACATCCAAAAGTTTTCAAAAGAATGAAAATTAATTGTTTTAAGACTTATGGAAAATCTGAATTTATATGATCGATAAAACCTATTCAATTGGTCGTTGAACAAGTTAAATTATGACCTTTATTTTGGAAATTTACTCTCTTTATACCTAATCGTACTATTGCCCCCCCCTAGAAAAAATAATCCTAAAACTAACGGTTAAAGTAACACAGGTCTTATGTCGATTTTTTTTGTTAGCCTCATAAGACTCTAAAGAAATATTCTAGGTACACTGAATGGTACGATTTTATAGTCGACATACCACTCATCCTTCATCCGGTTGATGACGTATCGGGCAAGCCAAACAACCAGCAGAGCATGTCGATGGAAGGCGTCTTGTTTTTCCTTCCTATTGACGACTTCTGAAACTCTCTGTACAAACACTAGAGTCATTATATATGATGAAAAGATATTTTTTTTGTGATCTCCAAGTTTCCACGCCTCACGTAATCTACCAAACTTACTTTTAATGATCTCTTTTCGATCGGAAATTCGTTATTTACACTACTAGCGTTCCTTCATTTCCCGGCAGTCAATGACTGGGGAAGATGAGGTAGCCATTCTTTGTGGCTTTCAGAAAACTGATTGAGTCTGTTACTCTAAAACTTCCAGAAATAGTGCCATAAGTGACGATGGAGGTCAGTGGTAACGTTAATACTAGGAAGCTAAGAACTTGATGAAGAGCGAATATTTTCATTTCATGAAATATCCATATTAGTACAAAATAAACATTTTCAGAAATAATTCATTAAAGACGCTGAAAATGTTCACAAGCTACATGTTGAACAATTAATATTAAAGATTTGACACATTGAACCCATTTTGTATCACATTGTCAGTCGTAGTATTAGCTAAAAATAAATAAAGAGGTTGCTACCAATGGGATACTTTAGTTTGTATATATAAGATTATAAAAGTGTTATGTTAGATAAGTGTTAATATGGATATAACCTTTTTTGTGTTTGCATTATATGGAGCTGAAAGAGTATAAATAATTCAAACAGGCCAAGATATGTCTTTTTTTTATAGAATTTCAATATGTTTTTTGTTTCCAGTTTTCTATTTTCCCATAATAGTTGCCTAGTAGAATCTGATAGAGAGACTTCTCTTAATTGTTGACCTTAAAGAAAACCAGAAGATTTAGATATTCAAATATTTTGAGGTTATATTAATAATAAACGACATTAAGGTACAGCTTGAAACCAAATATTATGAAGCGTTGTTTCAGAATTAGAAGTCACTCTACCTAGCAAAAGTTTAAGTTACTGTTAAAGTCCATTATCCGGACAGCAACGTATTCAGAAATGTCGACCGATGATTACTGGGTAAAGAATAATTTTTATACTCAAAGATTTCAAGCTAGTACCGCATTTACTTTTTACCTTAAATTCTCCGCCACTTGACATTTGCATGTCTACAAAAGCAAGTATAAAGCTAAAAACTAGCATGTTGTATAAAAACTTTTACATCTTGGTCAAAGCAGCCTAACTTGATCTTGTCCGACAGTGGCTTAATGGTAAACTTTAGGGCTTATACCATTATAATTCGATCACAGTTCCAAACACAGTAGAGACAGCCCATTGTACAGCCTTGCTCTGAAAGGAAGGTTTTGAGGAGCTCACTAGATTTTGACTGTGAAATACAAGATAAGCTCGATAAAGTTATCCATGACGTTTACAAATATTTATACAACTTTGAAATAACAAAGATAAAGACGAGGAAAAAAGTACTAAAACCTCTCATGTATTATCTTATCTCGACAATTTTGGTCTAAACCAAGATTTAGAATTTTGGCAACAAGTAGCACCACATGGTGTCGTTTCAATTATTGTATTTCCCACAGTCGAAGTCTTACAAACTTGAGATAAATTTCAGTTAAGTTTTAAAATACAAAACGGTGACTGCTTACCCAGAAAAATATAGTTTTATAGACAAGTGTTATAATGTTTAAGATCTTTGTGTCTAAAAAATTCAGATGATGCAAAAGCTGTTTGAAGATATCTACAAAGTCTACGGTTTACAGCTGCACCTGCCGAATTCCAAAGTTTAACGAAAGAAGATGACGCCTGAAGAAGTTCACTAAGGTGGGATCACATGTGCAAGGTATGTAGGCCATTATACCTCATATCATCGTTTCGAAATTGAAATGTTTTAAAATGTGGTACAATAATCTATGGTGACATTCATGGACGACGAAGATTGAACAATAAAAATCAAACAGGTATAATAAGGCTACGAAAGGGAAAATATTTAAAAATATCTCAAATATTATGCTAGGTTAATCTGGCAGTTTCAGGCTCACTTAACACTGTAACTAAAAACAAAAAGAAGCATAAATGAACATATTCACTAATTATGCATGTAACCAATATCTAATCAATTATTGTTTGAAATATTTTTCGAAAGCGTTTTAGCAGAAGCTTTTCTAATATATCATATAATAAAATGACCGTTAATCATTACTGCACATTTTAAACAGTATTATAAATACAACAACCCCCCCTCATTCATAATTCCGAATTGCACTTTCAAACACTGCTAATTCTGTTGGTCATTAACAACTAGGACTGGGCCTTAAGTGGATGATAATCCATTTGGTTTTCTGAATTTACAGATGTGTTTATAAGAGTAGAAGATAGCGTTACTTATTCCAATTTCTTTAACTTCAGACTTCCACCTTCTACAGGTCATTGACCATTACCGGTTTGAATCAAACCAAGCAACATTATTACTTTTCTCTATAGCTTCGTCTATTTGATCTTTAAACATTAGCCTTCTAGAGATTAACCATTATTTCTAGCCAAATGCTCTAAATTCCTTGCTATCAAGCCTGGCGGGATGTCAAAAGCACGTCGTTTGTTCCTGTTACTGGCATCAAAGGGTTAGCTCATTTTGCTACAATGTTTGCTGTAAATCTTCCTCCGTACTCTGCCCACATACAGGCACTCAGAATGGTAACAGTTGATTTTAAACTGCCTTCTTTCACAGAAAATCTCAAAAACGCGAGGCAGCTCTATGAACTATAGCACAGATGGTGCTAAGCACTTTCTCTTGCCATAAACTCAAATCATTATATTCTGTTCAGTTCTTTTGCTACTTTTCTTCACCCTCAAGTATTAAGACTTTATATACATTTTTAAGCGTCAATAACGCTGTTATATGTGAAAATAGTCGTAAGCAGCAAAGTAAAAGTATTACACGCAAGAATATCTCAATATTTTAGATTGTGTGTACTTTATAGATGACATTTAAGCCCTTGTACAACTAACACTGTTAATGGGCTCTCACTTCTTATATCACTGTATATAGAAATATATGTAGGCTACTTTAATTCCAACATACTGAAATCAGAGCGTTCTAGAAATCTCAGGGTTTTAGATGTTATAGTTTAAGGTTTACATAGTTAAAAACAAAATGAATAGCTGTTATACACAAGGAGAGGTAACTAAATTCACATTAAACTGGCATTATTACATGAAGAAAGGAATAATTCATTATCAAGAAACTTACAAATCATAAATCCAGCATGATGATAGAAAAAAAGTATCAGGCATTAACTCAACAATAACTTCCATTTCAAGAGGTAGTGCTTTTGCAACATTAAAGCTGTTTTCGGCCAACAACAACAACAACAACACGATTTTTAATTGTGCATCAAATACCAATAAACTGAGAAGACTATATAGAATTGAGTCAATCCCAGATTTAAAAAATAGAAATTTAATATTGAACTTGTGCCTCTATTTTATAATGCTACTTACTTGCTTAAGTATACTTAGAAATACGTTCTAAATATACGTATACATTCATATCTCGAAAACTAGCTTTCATTTTATGCGTGTTATATGTTATTCTGTTGAATGAGCTTGTGCGCGTGTGCAAATGAGGATCGTCACGAACAATAAAATGCGTTTATATTGCGATAAAAATGGGCTTTATAACGATGTAATAGTGGAACCAAATGAAAACATTATAAAACTACTTATATTAAATGTAGAATAAACAGTGTGCCAGAAGATGTAGTGCTTAAAAAACGACATTACATTGATCAGTATGAATAATGCCACCATAATGTCTAACTTTCAGATTAAGGCTTTGACTAGGTCTTTCAGTTATAATAAGAACTATTTATAGTCAACCCAAATTCAGTGTGACTTTTTCTAAGTCTTCTTTGAAGGTTTTAACCGCTTGGTGTAATAGCGTAACTGGACCTTCCATCCAGGAATATACAGGAGGAATTCATTTGACTCTGTTTGAATACATTACACTCGGCAATGAAACTTAGTAATGAACAGCATAGGATATCATCAGTGAATCTGAGCCATAAAACAATCTTGATCAAAACTCAGCATCTACCTGAAATATCCCTTGCAGGATCTCTTGACTGGGCAGATAGAAACTACCTATTATACGTCCGTCTGTGTGTTTACAATAAATTAATTGCTTAACTATATGCACCACAGACGTAGTGTTTTTATTTTGAACGGTGAAGATGACCTTAGATTTAATTCAACAGCGTTTGTTTGTTTGAAATTATGCACAAAGCTACACAATGGGCTATCTATGCTCTGCCCACCACAGGTATCGAAACCCGGTTTCTGCGTTGTAAGTTCGGAGAAATACCACTGTGCCACTGGGGGGCTAATCCAACAGAATTCTCAAATATGTTATTATTATTGCTAATTACAATAGCACAGATAGACACTACGATAATATATAGTCTGGTATTTAGTTCTTCAACATCTACAGTTTTGTTTTTGTGTAAAGCTTATTTTATTGAAACTGGACTAAGCTGCGTTTTCATTTCCCTGGAGGGATTCTAGCCCCAAAATCTCCTCTTTGTTGACATTGTTATTATGCATTATATCAATACCAAAAATATTGAAACTACTCATATTCTTCATGGAACAAAGTAATAAAAAGTAACTTGAGAAACATTTGGCACATTGCTAACTTTTTATAGAACAAGTCATTACAGGTAAAAACTTGGAAGATTAAAGTATATCTAGTCATTTTATTACACTGTCAAAAATATATCTCTACTTGCTTTTTCCTAAACGTAATCGCTTCTGCCATTTAACACTGGCTTTCGATGAACCGGCGTTAAATTTACAGACTAGCGATGCTAAAATCCGGAGTTCGAGTCCTTGCGGTGTTCCGAGCACAACTACCCTACAGTGTAGCTTTTTACTAAAAACAACAACTTTCAAAATCTCTACATCAAACAAATACGACTTGCTACACATTGTGTGCATAAGGAGTTGCACAAATCCACAAAATTAAAGTACGCGAGTCTATCTCATCTTTGTCCCGGCATGGCCAGGTGGATAAGGCGCTCGACTCACAATCTGAAGGTCGCGGGTTTGAATCCCCATCCCACCAAACATGCTCGACCTTTCAGCCGTGGGAATGTTATAATGTGACGGTCAATCCCACTATTCGTTGGTAAAAGAGTAGCCCAAGAGTTGGCGGTGGGTGGT
>NW_013665864.1:290011-296148 GCF_000517525.1 Limulus polyphemus | reverse complement strand
GAAGTTATGTAAATTCATGATTAATGAAAGGTTATCTTAGGACATGAAGAGTTGCTCCCCTTATATGTAATGTTAAAAAACTCCAAAATGCCCTAAAAACTGCAAAACACAAAATGTGAAACTGCAAGTTTGCACGTATTTCCGTATGGACCCAACAAACAAACAAGACAAAAAATTTGGTGAAGATCCATCAACAGGGGATGAAGTAGTGGAAAAAAAGGCTAGAATGGAAAAATGCCCATAAAAACTGTAAAACTGAAAATGCAAAACTGAAAATTTGTATGTATATTCCCATGGACCCAATGAACCTCCATATCAATTTTGGAGAAGATCCATCCACACACTGTGAAGTAGTTACATGAACGTACAACAGACAGTACTATTACACTTATGTAGATTCTTGGCCTGAATCACCAATACCAAAGACACAGTCCTGGACATTACATGTACAGACTGTTGATTATCTATGCTTCTTTTCTGTATTGGAAATTAATGCTATTTCAAACTCCTTCCTAGACTCTTAGACTTTTCCTACCATTTTTCAGTCAAGCTGTTTTGTGATAGAGTACTATATTTGAAGTGTACATTTTTTAATTAAATTTATTGAAGTACTGACCTCTATAAATGTACATTTTCACTTTTCCTTCTTTCATTTGGACACCTATGAAAGAACTGATTTCTGGAGTGCTGACACTTGTTAGAAGAATCCATTTAAGTTTAAAGATTGAAGTGGAGGTTTCTGATTCTTAAAAGGTTTCTTTGAGCTGTGAGAAGGTTTTAATAAGTGATATTACCATATGGGAAACAATATTGAAAGGACTGAAACAAGCAGCATATAGCAAATTAGTTAAATACCTTGATATATGTCTACTTTTTATTCTTTTTAATAAACGAAATAGATTTTTATTGAACACGTGAGGACCTCTGGTTCAAAATCTTAGCACTATGGTTGTTGCCTTAACTTTCACAAGTAGGTATTTTAATTTTTTCATTTGCTGTTTTTTATTTACTATACTAGCCAGCTTATAAAAAAGATTAATGGAGCTTGCATGTCTGTAATCATGAGTATTTTTTGTAATGTTATATGTGCAAAGAAAGTGTTTTACTAAATAATAACTTTTGACCAGAGTAAGCTGTGTACCCAGAATAAAACTAAATATCAACCAGGCCATCAATATAGCAAATCAACTCTACATTTCTTACATATTTCCTTATAAAGATTAAAATGCATTGTTACATCAGTTGGGCACCCTTGCTGCTAATTATATTGGCTGTAAACTCAGTATCTCACAAGGTTCAGCCAGCTCAGGAGAGTTAGGTCCTAATTTCAAAATCTGAGTTATCAGAGACAAATTAATTTTTGTATTAAAAGTATTACCATAAACAACAACTTATAAGAATAAATACTTCTAATATAGTAACTAATATAATCAATTTTGTTAATGAAAGAACAATAATAAACAAAATAGTCTACCTCACCTAAATAACCCACAAACACAAATTTCTTTACAAACCATGTTCACTGATGTATATTTCTTTAGAAACCTGCTCTCTTGCACCATGCATTTCCAAAAAACTTAGTACAGTACCTTCTATATAATGTCAGTAATGATTAATACCCTGTGGCTTTAGTTAAAAGCAGTGGTGTGTAACTACTATTCTACGTCACGAACAAAAACCAATGTTTGTGAAGTTACAAAACAAGAAGTATAAAATAATATCTAATCTTACAATTATAATATAACAATATCAAATGTTATAGTAAGAAAATAACTGGCTAAACTTAGTGTGCAGTTTGCCTAAAACATTTACCAGCAGTCTTAACATATTCTCTTTTGCCCCCACTCATAGGTTCTTAAAATTACTGTTCCCTGTACCAACAGTTAGAGGTGGCTAGAGCAAGTAGTGAATAAAATTCAATCTACTCAAAAATGCAAAGCTCTGCACTGTGTGCCGAAATACATGAGGCACAACATAGTAAAGAAAGTAAACTTAAAAAGTAAATGTTATACTAATTATGTAATTTCTTAGTTAATATTACCTATATGTAATAATAACTAAAACTAATGGTTGGTAATACAAATGTTGGGCAATATATTAAAGCAGTTTACTATTACTCTGAACAACATCCCAAGGAATCAACATAACATATAACATAATGTTTTGGGATGACATAGGACCTATTGGTCCATCTCGGCTGTCCCATCCTCTAAACTGAACTAAAACTATTTTTAAAAAATCTTAAATCCATCCCTTATCATTCATATACTTATAAAGCTTTCTCTTAAACTCACTAAAATTTACTGCCTCCACAATATCTGAAGGCAACCCATTCCAAAGGCTAACCACCCTGTTAGAAAACTAAAACTGTCATATCTGTGTCCTGTAGTCCGACTGTTCTCACTGTTAAATATGGAAAAAGATGATACATCAACACTATCAATTCCCTTTACAATCTTAAACACCTCAATCACATCCCCATCTAACTCTTCTTTTTTCAAGAGAAAATAATTTGAGAGATTTCAACCTCTCCTCGTATGACAACTCCTCCATCCCAGGCACCATTCTAGTAGCTCTCTTCTGAACCTTTCCAACAATTCTATGTCATTCTTAACGTAAGGAGCCCAAGACTGAACACACTATTCCAAATGTGGCCTAACCAGTGACCTACACAATGAAATTATAACCTCTTTAGACTTCTGTTCAATATATCTGTAGATACAATCTAAAATACTATTTGCCCTATCACTAAGAAGAGCACACTGCTTGGATGGCTTAAGAGACTGATCAACTATTACACCAATATCCCTGTTTGAGTCCTACTACACAAAGAAGCTGTCAAATGAGTGGTACCCACTCAACTGGAATTTTACTCGTGTTTGTGTTATCTCCAAAAACATGGGAGTTTGGAGTTCCATCATCGTTCTGTCCAGGCTGTATACTTATCAGTAGATGCCTCGCTTCACCATGGAGTCTTACCTCTCACTTTGGTGTGTTTTTTGCCTCAGTATCATGTCATTTTTCTTTGTTTTGTCTCTAAGGGTTCTGTCTTCCAGTTCTGGGCACTACCATTCTGTATTTCTTCAGCTCTGTATATGTTTTGTCAAGCGGTATGCTTTTTTGCACATCATATTCACTTGCTTTGTCTTCAGACTTACCATTTTATGGACAACTGGCTTCTGTTTGCCTCATCCTGTGCTCAGTCATTCACTCACACCCATGTCCTTCTTTGAGAAGCTGCTTGGGTGGGGGTTTCTCATCAAGTTGGAGATGTCCTTTACTACCACCTCACAGTATCTTAATCATTTAGGGGGTTCTCTCACTTCCCCTCTTGGTTGAGCCCAGCTTTCTCTACTTCAGCCTTAGGAAATGGAGGGGGCAATCACGATAGCCATACCTCCTCATTCTCTCCCTGCACGTGAGGTTCTATCCCTTGGGTCGGCACACCTGCATTACCTTCATTGGATGCTTCTTGACCAGTGGAACTTTCCCCACGATTGCTTGGACCATTCCATCTATCTTCCACCTAGGATCTGGGCCGACCATGCTTAGTGGCTCGGCAGGGACTTGACCACATTGGGGTCCCATTCCTCTGCCTCGTCCTGCATTTCATCTGTTCACTGATACGTCTTTAATGGGCTGGGGGTTTTCCTTGATTTCCCAGAGATTTCAGGTCATTGGTCAGTCGAGGAGGCTACTCTCCATATCCACATCATGGAGCCTTTGGCAGTTCCTCGGGCTTGGTATCATTTCCTTCCATTCCTGTGGGGGTGGTTATGGTTCACTCTTGGAATTACACTGTTGTCAGCTTTATCACAAAGCAAGAGGGAACCAAGTCCAGAACTTTGTCTTTTCAGACTCTGGATTTCCTCTACTAGGCCAGTGACCACAACATGGTAGTACTGGCATGTCATGTTCCCGCAGTTATGAATTTTGTGGCCAATCTCTTATCACGTCCCAACCAGATTCTCCAAAGAGTGGTCTCTTCATCCTCAGGTATTTCTGTGGGTGTATTCTCAACAGGGAACATCACACATATGTACGTGTTTCCCACTCGCTGGAATGCCACACTTCCTTCCTTTCTGGTCTCCAGTTCCTTACCCCTCAGCTCTGGGGGTGGATGCTTTCAGTCAAGATTGGAGGGTTTTTTGGATTGCTCCTTGTGTCCTGTTGGTTGCTCTGTATTGGCCAGCTCAGATGTGGTTCTCTTTTTCTCAGTCCTGATCACTCCTCCAACTACTGTGTTCTAACATTTTCATCCCAACATCCTCACACTCCATTTTTCTGTTTGACTTTTGTCTGGTCCCATGCCCTAGCTCAGGGACTCTCCTCTCAGTAGCATCTTTCCTTGCCTTTACCAATTGCCCTTTCTCCTTTTCTGTACCAGAGGCATTGTTCTTGCTTCTGACTTTGGTCTATTTGTTATTTGATCAGGGTTTTCTTGTCTCAACTGTTGTTCTTTATAGTGCTGCCTTGTTGAACACCTTCTATTCTCCCACAATTGGAAAGCTTCTCTTCCCTGGTTATTTTCCTCCTTTTCTGTTACTTAAATCTGGTCTATTCACCACATTCCTTTGTTCTGCCAGATTGGGATTTCAGTGTTGTTCTTTAGGCCCTGTCTGGTTCTTCTTTTGAACCCATCGTAATTTGTATCTTGTACCATTTTTCTCATAAGTTCTAATTCTTCCCCCTCCTGGCATGTGGTATCATCATTTTGATATTTATGCCATCCTTTACCATTTCTTGTATGTTATCTACTATCGGGATTGGGCCTTCTTTTCCAGGTCATTGGCTGCCTGGGAAAGTTGTTTTGCCTTTTCTCCTATTTCTTTAACTTCCTTTTCCCACCTGTATTCCCAATTGGATCCAGATAAACTACTTTGTCCAATTCGTTCCCTGCTATGTTATTTGGCTCATACTGCCTCCTTTCATTGTTCTCATTCCTGTCTCATTGATCCATGGCATTACTCTGTTTCCCATGATCTATCACCTATTATGCTCACTGGTTGGGTTTGTCAACTCATACGACTGGTGTATTTTGACGTGTCCATGGCAGGTCACCATCTACATTGTTTATTCACACCAAATTCATCATCTAACTAAGTCCTTAGATGCTTTGAAACTGCTGTCTTTTGGAGGAGATTGTTCAGGCTGATATATGAACAACTCCCAATACATTTGTTGCTCTTTCTCTGCATGACATAGCCATATCTTCCTCCGGCAGGTATTGTCTTCCTCGTGGTGATTCTACACACATCTGTTTGCCTTTGACTGGGATAAGACGACATATTGTTATTGTTTATCTTATTTCATTAATATACATCAGATTTCAGGATCCCACCTAGTGGTGGCTGTGGCCTGGTCAGGTATGCAGAATTTTATATCTTAGCACTAAATCTGTATACTCTATAATGCTAATCGTGGAGATGGGTTATTTCTTTAGGACCACTGGCCGCTTTTCTGGTGGTGTGTATCTGTCTATTTCTTTATATATATATCTTTTAATGATGAGCAAATTCTGTTGTATCTACTAAGCTGTGAATCATAAACATTCTAACATAGCTTGTTTGGTGTGTTTATATTTTGTAATGGAAAGTTTATAACTTTAAAATTGAATTTGTGATTAATAATGGTGATACCTAAATCTAAAGAGTTTGCTTTGTTTGTCTTGGAAGAGCTACTTTCTAGAATGAAGTGTGGCAGATAAATCTGTTAGACTGTACCCGGAAAAACTTTATAATTTGGTAGAAGAATAACATCTATATATCTACAAGTGCAACTGATGCAAAAAATTTCACTGTAGTCTAAAACATTTGCAGCTGAAAGGGAACATGCTATAAAATTCTTTCATATTACAACTTTTGTGTGTGAAATCCTTTTATAATGTGCAGTCGTAGCTATAAAATATTACATCACTGTTTTATCGGGTTCTTTATCATACTATACATATATACTAGACATATAAGAGCTACTAATAATTCAAGTTTGTGTTTTACTTTGTAATTTTTTATTTTTACTGAATGTTTCAGTGAGGATGCGAAGAAAAAAATAGAACAAATTTTGGTAAGTAGATGTAACTTTTGTGTGGTTTACTTTTTAGCTTTTTGAAATTAACTAATGACAGATTTCAGCTTTTT
>NW_013665864.1:285967-289573 GCF_000517525.1 Limulus polyphemus | reverse complement strand
AAGTAGATGTAACTTTTGTGTGGTTTACTTTTTAGCTTTTTTGAAATTAACTAATGACAGATTTCAGCTTTTTAAAATTACATTTTATTTCCTTTCATAGATTTGATTAATTCAGTTGAAGATATAATTATTTATTAAGACTTACTGGCAATTTTTAACTCTTACTATAAGTGCACGCAAGTTTCAAAATTAAATAAAGGTTTCATTGCCATCGATATGTTCCAAAATTTGCTATAATGGCTTAGTATTTACTTTTTGAATTAACTAAAATGGTTGTCAGCCCAGAGATGTTTAATTATCAATGACTGCCACCCTAAAGTATTTAAGAATGCAAATGTTTTGTAATCTCTTATTCAGATATTTGTAATGGACATATATGAAATATGTTGCTTGCCATTTTGGTAATATTTCAGTTTCTCAGATAATGTATAAATATACAATTTTATTTCACTGAATGCACAGTTTCTAAATACATATTTCTCTTATCTGTAGTATTTTATTTTAATTGAAGCCATATAGAAACTCCCATCACATTTGTCTAGTACTGTAGGTTCTGTGTAGAATGGTCTGTTATATTTGTTTTTAAATGTATTAGTTTAGTTTCAAACAGATGGGATGTGACTACTTAAATATGTATATATATATATATCACTAAATAAACTGCTCTTTTAACAGAAGAATTCAAGACTACTGTATACTTTTTCCTTCATTTAGTGCTGTGTTGGCTGCCTTCAGTTGATTATTGTAATTTTGCATTTGTAGTATCTTTTTTGTGTGTGCTTTAAATTCTTACAGTTAACATACTCAAAATTTAAGAAGTTTTTGTTTCCAGCTTTTAGTATATTTTTTGTGTTGTTGTTTTAATAAGTTGCATTTCACCTACCAGAAGTTGTTAACATTTTAACTTGTAATTCACCTTTTAAGAAATACATACATTCTCTAAATTTCTTGTTTCAAGAATAAATTTGTGAAATAAATTTGTTTAAAATGAAGAACATTATGAAAACTTTATTGACTTGTAAAATTACAGATGTTTAGACAGCCATAATTTAGAATGTATTGGTTGTCCTGATAAAAAGAAAGTTATTCAGTTATTCTGAAACTGTATTCTTCAAATTAGTAGGCTCTTTGTGTCCTGATAAGATCTTTTGCACAGTCTAAAGGAGTCAATGTATTCCCTATGATATTATTGTGTTTGCCATGGTGTGACTATAAGATCTTGTAAATAATAGAAAAAAAACAAAAAACTTTGTGCCTCTGTTGGTTAACTGATGAAAATCAGTAAAAATTTTGGATTAATTTGCAATACATTTATTATGTTTAATTTTTTTTCCATCCAATTAGAATGATGTCAGTAAGCTTTCAGATGTGGAGAAATTGTTGCTGTATCTTCAGTTGCCAGCTGGTGTTCCATCAGATGTTGATCCATTAAAACAGTATGTTTTTGTCATTTATTGTGTTACTTTAATAAGTCTCTTGAGAGACATTTACCATCTTCTTGTCTTTTTTTTTTTAACAGAAGTATGTATTGCTTGTAGTTATAAAAATATTTTCATAATGATTAAACTTTATTCAAATTTACTATTGTACAATGAATGTATAGGACTATATTCAACACTGAATAAAAACCATTCAAATAAAAATGTATCTTAGTATAAATTTGTTAATTCAAGCACAGACATGGGTCAAAAGTATATTAATGAAATTTTGTATATATATAATCAAATGACAGTGTTAACTAAGAAGCAGTCATAACATACGTATGTCCTTATTGTACTGTTAACCAGGCCTGATCTTCATTTTTAAATGCAGTGCACATAAAGTTTATCATAAAATGTTATAAAATTTTGAAGGATGTATAATATTATTTTAACTATTACTTTTTATATAAATAGAGAACTAGGATTGGCTAGGAAAGAAGTCAATGTTGATTCCATAGCTATTCCATCAGTATAGTGATACAAATGCTTTCAAACAGTCGATTTGATTCTTTTTCCTATACAACCCACAAATTTCAAAAACATATGTTTAAGAATACACATTGAACTCTTTCTTGATTAATTAATTCTGTGGTTAGCTGTATTTTCTCTTAAAGAAAAAGTATTTCTGCCAAAAGATTTAACATTAAATATGGCATAACAGATTTTACAGTTAAGCTTCATTTCTGTCTTCTTGTCTCTCAAAGATTAAGTATACTGGACATTTTAGAGAATTTTCACTAAATAATGTGGAAGCTTATTTTTATATATGTACCAATGTTAATATAACTAGACTTTAAGAACATCATAAAAAGTAATTCCTGGTTCACTGTCTTATAGTCTCATATTAAAATATTCATCGCATGTTAAGAAGTTACCTTTGTGGTATTTTAAAGTAAAAACTGACTTCCTGACTAGTATTAGATAATTAGACATGCTAACAGTAGCAAGTTTGCTCAGAAAATAAGGAGAGTAACTCTGAATCTGGTAACTGAGTTTTCTTAGTTTCATTGAAATAATGAGACTAGGCAAATTTGATAAAAATAAAAACAATCTTTATCATAAAACAAACAAGAAAACACAATGTATGTACTTGTGTGCAAGAAAACTGTTTCTTCTATTAGAATTTGTTTATCTCTCCAGCTTTCTTTTTATAAAGATCAACTTCTGTTAAAACTAAACATAATGATCTTATAGTAAGCCTTTATTTGACAATCTCTTAGTAGAATTGAACCAAGAAAGCACATCTGAATTCTATAGGAAAGCTTGGTGTTTTGTCGGGTCGAGAATGTCACATTTACATTTAGACAATGTCAACTTTGCTGACAAATGATATTACAGTTGCTAATCTTTTCATCCCAGATACTATATGCGACTGCAGTATACTCTCAGGCAGAATAGACATTATCTACTATAGAAAACAAAAAGACAAAACAACTAGAAAAAGAATATTTTGATGACTTTCTGGACCATATGATGAATCTCAAACTGCATACACACTAAATAAACAAAAAGTTTTCAAAATTCCTCTATCACTACAGCAGGTAGAAAAAATGCTTGCATATCACACTCCCCTCCCCACTGTACCTTCTTCTGTTTCTTTAAAACCACTAACCTTTCTATTATGATGTGGTGAAGGAACAGGTTAACTGTACATTATTCAACGTTATTCATAAAAACAAGTACAAATAATATGGATGTCACAAACGCTTTAACCCTGTAATTATGGACACCCCTGTACTGTGCATGTCACAAGATTTTACTTTGTTGCATTCTAAATTTTATTAAGCAATCTTACTCTCAATGTATACCAATGAAATTAGCATTAAAATGTACATAAAAGCTCAAAATTTTATATTATCTCAATTTTAATTCCTTTATTTCAAAGGAAACCTAAAAGAAATATTCTTAAACTTCATTTTGATGCACAATTTCACGAAGTTTTAACATCTAGATTTTGTAACATGAAATCAGTTTGGATATACTAAACATATATATATATATATATATATATATATAGAGAGAGAGAGAGAGAGAGAAGTAAGTATAGTAGTTATGTCTGTTATTACTACTATTATTACTTTACTAACGTACGGTAAGGGTAGTAGGTAAGAAAGAAGTAATATTA
>NW_013665864.1:283803-285838 GCF_000517525.1 Limulus polyphemus | reverse complement strand
TAACTTAACTTACTTATTTAGTATGACACTAACTACTACGTAACGTTAACGTAACTACTACGTAGTTAGTATACTATAGAATATAGTTAGTAGTATAATAACTATATATATATATATATATATATATAGAGAGAGAGAGAGAGAGAGAGAGAGAAAGTATCTAGGTTAATTGCTCTGTTTACACATTATTCTTTCAAACTCCTAAGGGGAAGTTGGTAGAAAAGAGAAATATATTTCTTGACAGGTGCCACACCCACTTTTGACACATAGAGTTGCAATTTCTTGGCCAATTATACTTAGTTATAAAGACCACATTTTGAAATACTATCTTCTAACAGTTAGTTTAAAATTGACACAAAGAATTTTATAGAGAACTTAACATTGTTTTTGATTTTCTACTTGCTAATGCTTTATAGTTGTTTCTCACCTATAAATCTATTAGCTAGATAGACAATTAAATTTTATTCAGTTTTATATTTTAGTTAATTATGCGTTAGTTATGTTTTAAAGTGCATAATCGAAAGGTTTAATCATTTTTTAAAATATAAGCTAAACTGCCTTGGTTTATCAGGCTTAGTGTAGTAGGCAAATGTCCCAATGTTCTGACGATGGTTAAAGTGTTGCTGTTGAGGATGCCCAGAGAACACCCGTTGATGTGTCTCATGATAAGTAATAATGCTAGAGGATAGGAAAGGAAAATAAAACATCAAAAATTAACTTTTTGTGAAAAAGTAAAAACTTACAATTAAGAATATAACAGAAAAAAAATGTCCAGATTATTCAACAAAAAATTAAAAGGTAGGTATATTTTTCTATTTTTAATTTTAGATATTTCACTGCATACTATGTTGTGATAATACTTGAAATATTCAGAGTCTGAGTGCAAATAACTAGAATATAAAAATATCTCTTTTAATTAAAATAAGCTCATTCTTTATGTATAAAATACTTGTAATCTTTAACAAAATCTTACCAATGGTTATGAAGATACATTAAGAAAGCTCAGAGTTATCATAAATATAATTGCACTGTGTATGATTCTCCATATGAGCTATGCTAAATGGATTTGCCCGTGACTATAAGGTTAATATTGAACTGCAATTAAATGACAAAAGTAAACCCTTTAACATTGTCTTACAAATTAAAAACATTAATGAAAAAGAAAAAACATAAAAAAAAAACACTAAGCAAAGTTGAAAAAAAATGCAAGTTAAAGTGAAAAACCATTAAACCTTTATTTTAGTCATCCACAATTTAGTACAAAAAAGAAAACCCTATAACAATGGACATAGCCATGAAAATATCCTTTATCTCTCTTGCTACAGGGTCGATGGATTCCACTAATCTTATGACCTCAAAGTAATTATCAGATTTTCTATACTATAACTTTTAAAATGTTTCACGTATCTTCATGAAATTTGGCAAACTTGCAGTAAATATTACATGTTTTTTGTACAGAAAAATAGTTGATTTTTTTGATATTTAAGTATTTTTACTAAAGGTTTGTCCGTGAATATATGGAGCGAAAATGTTGACTGCTCTGAGTGCAAAGTGATTTTCATGTTAATATTAAAAATACTTCATCTTAAAATTTTCAAAATGCATTTGTGTAACCACTAAAACCTCCTAAATAAATATCAATTTTTTTTTCAGTTAAACTTTATACTTTATTCTGATAGTTTCTCTACCCTAATTGTATGTGGACTCAATTGATTTGTCTAACTTTGTAACCACCATAACAAAAATACAAAATAAATCTAAATTATCCTTTTTTTTCTTTCTAGAATGACTGCATATGGTAACAGGAAACTGTTTATCATAAATAGCTTAAGGCTTGTAACAGATTACATTTGTTTATGCTTAATCTTATTGCTTTTTGAACCATGTTTAATTAACTCTTTCAGCATGGCTTGGTCCCTGGGACAGAACTCGTAATCATTTTGTGCTTGTTATAGTTTTCATGCTATTACTTTTAAATTAGTAAGTGTAGGTTAACGAAATTTAGGAGATTATCAGTAAACATTACAATGCTTTC
>NW_013665864.1:271969-283705 GCF_000517525.1 Limulus polyphemus | reverse complement strand
GTTGACATTTCAGCCATGCCTGGCTAACAATACAGAAGTTACAGTGACGTGGCACAAGTACGCTCATTTTACTGTATCCAGTAATTTAAAACTGACCTTTAGTCTTTACAAAGTGACCTGTCTTGCTGTGTTTTAGTGGACTAGTATTTTGTAAAATAACAGTCACATTTCCATTATTATATGTTATATATGTATATAGATTATTACTATTTAGAAATAAGTTCTTAAACTTATTTTTCTTAAAACATAGAACAATAAATAAAGCAAACCTTTATCTCTTCTAGTTACGACATTTGTACTTGTTTGCTGCTTGACATAGATGCTAAGCCTTTTAAAATATTGCATGTGGAGGTTATGAAACGAAATTATCATTTTAAGGTTTTATATATACAGTTGAATAACCAAAAAATCATAAAATACTCTATCAATACCATAGAATCCCACTATAATTTATCAAACTTAGTAACTAAGCTGTATTTTGGTCTAAAAAAATATGAAATTTTGAGCAGACTACAGACACTACCTACTTCCTTGAAATCTTGTTTTGAAAGAATGAGATGGCGTCCTTACACTTGAAAATGGCTGAGAAATCTACTTGAGGGACATTCTGAGCTTTTGATTAGTTATTAACATGTCATATACACAAGTAAGTGTACATAAGGGAGCATTTCCAAAAATGGAAAGTGGTGAGTGGGACCACTGTTTGATTCAGTAAATGAATGATATCTCAGCAAATAGAAAAGATAGGGAGTTCTTATTTTATATTCTAGCTTATCAATATCAGTAATTTGAGTTTCTGATTGATATGAAACTATAAACTTGTTTAATTTCATAGGGTAACGTGAACTACATGTTTTCTCAGTGATTTACAACGCGTGTGAAAAGATTTAGTTAAACATGGTTCAAAGAGCAATAAAACAATAGAATTAAGTCTAACTAGGTTTATAATGTTACAAGCTTTAAGCTATTTAGAATAAACAATTGTGATTTCCATTTACTATTTGCAGTGATTGCAGAAAAGAAAAAGGGTAATTTAGAATTATTTCCTAACTTTTTTATGGTGGTTACAAGGGTCAAATTGATTGACCCTGTATAGAGTTATAGAAAATAACAGATAAGATATAAAGTTTTAATGAAAAAAATATTTATATTTATGTAAGAGGTTTTAGGGATTAAACAAATGAAATTTTCAGATGAAGAAAAGTATTTTTAATCTTAAAATGAAAAAACATTTTGCATTTGGAGCAGTCAATACTCTGACACCATAAAATTAAGGACAAAGTTTTAGTAAAACTTCTTGATTACAAATTCCGATTTTTTGTCTGCAAAAGACTTTTAATGCTTACTGTATGCTTGCCAAATTTTTTGAGATAGATCAAGTACTTTCAGAGTCATGGTTATGTATACCACCATGGTTACATCTTAACATAGAGCATTTAATACAATGAATGGCTGCACATTCTAACAGGAAGCTACATTTGTTTATCATAAATGGCTTATGTCTTGTAACAGTTTACATATGTTTATTCTAATTTTGATATCTTAGTTACTCTTATAAATAATATAGTATATAATGCCAGAGAGAACTGTTAGGAGTTTGTGAAAGAGAGGATGTTATAAGTGGGTGAGGCAAATGAGTCTGATTTTCTAGTTTATGACTCCATAAACAAATAAAATTGAAGGGCATAAAAATTGTGCTGTGCAACAACATTACATTTAACCCATTGCGATAGTTTTAACATTTTTGCCACTGTTTTTTTTTTGAGCATGTCACAAGGTTTTAGTGAGTTACATTCTAAATTTAATTAAATTACTTTCTTATCATAGTATAGGAATAAAAATTGCATAAAAAATAGCTAATAATTCAGATTTTAATATATAAATTTTAAGGCAATGCAAAAAAAATCCTGAATTTCTCCTAATATGAGAATTGTGACATTTGCTTTTAGGTATCCCCTATTCTCTAATTTATTTACCACTCTGCTGAGATGTACAACATTTAATGCAAGTTACTCATTATAATGTTATCATCATTCAGGCAAAGCATAATTTTTATACCTTTCAATCTTATTTGGTTACAGAGCCTTAAAATATATAATCAGACCCCCTCTCAACACACCCACCTGTCCCATCCTTTCTTTTCAGAAATTGTCAGTAGTTCTCTCTGATATCTAATACTATGTTATTTATAACCAATAGAAACCAAGGTTTTAATCTATCAAACGAAATATATATTGCCTTGTTTTCTGCACAGAGAATTGTCTATTTCACTTCCAGTTGAGACTTTATTCCCATGGGAAACACATTGACAAGCTTAGCTGAATATTTGATGGCTATTATTACATAGTTAGAAAACCAGAAAAACTGTGATACTTACAGGACACTGACTGCTTTTTGCATGTTATTATTCTATGTCCTTTAGTGCATTTTCTAATTAAATAAAGAAGTCTTTAGTGCAGTAGTACCACTAGTATTAAAAAAGAAGGTTAAGTTTCATCGACAGTCAACAGCAAAAAAAAAAAAAAAAGATCCAGGCAAGTACTATATTTCTTGTATTCTTTATTTATTATTATAAAAGTAACTAAAATATAGAAATTTGAATTTTTTTTTTAGATTAAATTAGGTAAAATAATAAGTTTTCATGGGGTAATTTCTTTGTGAGCAACTCGTGAGTAAGCCCATGCCTTGTGTAATTTGATAGAGTAACGTGAGCTACATGTTTGCCAAGTGATTTACAAATTTTATGGTGGGAATATTAGTTAAACATGGTTCAAGGAGCAAAGAAACAAAATTTAAGCATAAACAGATATATACTGTTATGAGTTTCAAGCTATTTAGGGTAAATATAAAAGAGAGAAAAGGGTAATAGAGATTTATTTCAAATTTTTACAAAATATAAAGTTTTCTGAAAACAAAATGTTTAACATTTATTTAGGAGATTTTAGCGATTATGCATATGAAATTTGAGATTTTTGAGAAAAGTATTTTTAAACTTAATATGAAAATCACTTTGCAATCAGAGCAGTGAACACTTTGACTCCATATGTTCGTGGATAAATGTTTACTGAAAATACTTAAGTAAAAATTCTAATTTTTTGTCTACAAATGACTTAATTCTTATTGAAAGCTTCCAAACATTTTTTCTAGTGTTTGACTCCATAGACAAATAAGACTGAATGGTATAAAAAATTTTCTTTTCCTTAGCAATATCTGTATTATAATGTGTGGTTTATGTTAAATTCCATACTTCTAAGAGGGGCGGTGAATAAATTAAGAGAAGAGGGAAGACCTAGAGAACAAAAAACTATCTTACTAGGGGAGATTGAGGATTTTTTTAAATATTTCCATGTAAAATTAAGAACCTTTATCTTATATAAGATAATAGCGCAGATAGCCCTCATGTAGCTTTGCACGAAATTCAAAAAAACTTATATAAGATTAAAGCTTAATTTATTAACCAAATTTTGATGCCAAGTTTATTTATATACAATGATATTAAAGAAGTTAAAATTTAAATGTAACTCTGTAAAAGTTTGTGACATCCGTACTTTGACCTACACATAGCAAGAGGGTTAACACTGATAAAGCAGTGTGTAAGTACATACAATTATAAGAAATAAAACTAAAGAAAAAGAAATACAAAAATGCAGAGATACCCTGTCCGCTTTAAGAAGGATAAATCTAATAAAACTAAGCACAAAACAAAAAAGGAATAACATGGAATAAAATATTTTTTAACATGTAAAACATATTATTCTTAAACTTTGATAAAGATTAATGACTGCACCCTACTGTAGGAAAAGAGCAACCTAATGAAAAATTCATATAAAAAAAAAAGGCCTATAAGAATGTCAAATCACATACCTTATATATTGAACTCAAACATCAAAAACTTTAAAATCAAACTCATTACATCTTCAAAAAATGAAAAGAAAACATGCACTCCCTAGAAAATAAATAAAAGGTAACTTGGTATGAATATTTAACCCTTTAATCTAAAATGTTAATCATTTTAACATAAAAATGCAAAAACACTAAAACAGTAAAATAAAAGCTTACTGCTTGCTCTTATGCACTCATGCTGTGTGTGAGCAGAAAGTGGCATGTTGAATTTACAACTTATATACACTAAATAAAAGAAAAGAAACATCTGTATAAAACTTTTAAATCCTTGATCTTTCCTACACAGTATAGTGTATATATTACAGTGTGCATCTTTGATAGCTTGGAAAGCAAGGAACACCACTTCTCAATCATCAGGTCAATGTACTAGTCCTATCTCTATCAATCAGGAAGCAGATGTTGGCACTTCGAGCTGGTAGTCACTTCCATTTCTAGTGCTTCCTCATCTGATTCATTGAAGACTGATAGACAAGTTTTGCAGCTTCCTCTCCCTCATCAGGTAGGTCAAGACGGTGTCCTCATCTTTCTCTCGCTCATCAGTTCTTCTCCAAACACCTGGTCAAACTAGTGCATCAAAGATTCATCTGTGATGTATAGACGTATCTTATTGGTGTTTTCTGTATGTTTTGGTGTGCCTTGTAGTTTCTGCAGTTCTTATCTTAGAGGACCAACTTATCAGAGTATCAGGTATGGATCAATCCAGTCATATCCAAGTCGTTTTGTGTAGCTTGCACATACTACAACCACACCCGTTTACTGCACTGGAACATCTGTGCTTTCATTGTATGATCATAATGCTTCTTCTATTATTGGGCTACTTTCTGTAGTTGTCTTCAGGCAAATTTGTGTGCATCAACTATTGTTGGTCATAGCCACTATATATATATATATATATATACTCTTGGGAATTTCTTCTTTTGATGAAGGATCATGTTCACAGGGAGTAACACTTCCTGTCCAAGAATGAGTAGGTTTGGTGAACAACCTGTTAATTCTTGTTCTGTTGTTGTATTTGCCATCATCACATATGGCAAGAGTTTGTCCCGGTTAGTTTCTGTCAGAATTTATAAACTTTGCAAGAATCTGTTTAATAGTCTGTATTAGCCATTCTGCCAAACCATCAGACTAAAGTTAAAAGTAAAGTACAAGTCTTCACCACACCTAAGTATTTACACAAGTCAATGTATAGTAGGCTGTTGGAGCTTGCACTTTGGTCAATGTGATTTTCTTTCTATGCTCCAAATCATGCTGTTTGGTTCTCAGCTAACACATCCACAATGGTCTGTGTTAGCATATTGAGCAATGGATAAGCTTTGGCTCACTTCTTGAAGTAATTGATTGATGATAGTTATGTTGCAGTGATTTCTCACATTTATTATGAGTGTACCAGTGATATCCAAAGCTATTCTATGTAAAGGAGGCCTAACAATTCTCTGTATGAGTTTACCTTGTCTTGGCCAGTTTCTTCCTGTAGACAGCACATACTGTAAAATGCTTACACCCGTGCTGAACATCTTGGCTCATTTGTTAATGATGGTACAATTGTGGGTTACTCCTTGGTGCCCTCCTGCTTATTTTATGCAAAGTCCAGAGTATTTCTTCCTGTAGAGTTCTGGAAAACACTGCTGCATTGTCAGAGCATCATGTCTCATGAGGTGACGGCAGTGGTACAGCACACACCTTGCATTTTTTAATACTTATACAAGTGCCACAGGTTTCTCTACTAGTGCTTATTGGGCTTGAGCTTGCTGGATAGCAAGAAGCACTCATATTAGATAAAAGTCCTTCAGTTGTTTGTTCCTGAGCTGTTGAAGAGTTATCTTTAGCATCTATCTTTCAGTGGAGTCGTCTACTTCATGGTCAGCTTTCACTGAAGCTGTAACAGCCATGGTTTAAACTCCCACACAGTTTCCAGGATCAGGACATTACTTGAACAGATAAGATCTCACTGTGCAGTGAGATAACCCACTTATATTTACATGTAGCAGGCTCTTGCAATAAAACATGACAAGGTCATATTCTTGCAACCTCATTATAATTATCCATTGTGCTATCATTCCCTCCAGATTTTTAAAATTAACTTCATTGTAGCATGCTCAATCTGGAACATGAACTTCCTACTGTACTAATAGTGACAATGCTGTTTCACTAAGACTAACATTGCAAGTAACACTTCCTTTGTCATCACATTTGGGAGCCATGAGCACATGATTAGCATATGCAATTATGTGTTCTCTATCCTACAACTGTGATAACACTGCTCTGACTCCCTTGTTACTGACATGGTTGTCCAACAGAAATTCACAGTCTTGGCATGGATAGAGCAATGCTGCAACATCCATTTCAGTAAGCTTTAAGGATTGGAATGTCTGACCACATTACTCACTTCATTAAAAATGCATTTCCACTTTTGTGAGAGCTGATAGTAGTGCTGTTACTCTTGAAAAGCTGACTGTAAATCAGTAGTACACATGACAAGAAACCAAGGAAACAGATTTCTTGCTTCATCATGTATTGAGGCCACTCTCTTACCATAGATATTTTAATGAGTTCATTGAGAAACTATCTCTGCCTACAATGTGACTGAAAAATTTCACTTCTGTTCACATGAGTAAACACTTTCGTGGTTTCAGTTTCAAACCTGCCTTTTGTATGCACTGTAATGCGATCTTCAGGTTTTCAGACATGGACTTGAAAGATTGGCCAAACACCAAAACATCATTAAGTTAGACCAGCTATCTTTTCCATTGCAGTGCCTTGAGTGTAAATGCCACCAGCCACTTGAAAGTAATGGGTGTGTTACATAGACTGAATAGCATGATGTGGAATTCACATAAACCATCTTTCATGCTAAAAATAGTCTTAGCCATGCTTTTGTTGTTAAGCTTGACTTGCCAAATTCAAGGTGTTAGACAAATGGGATCCTTTGTAAGTTGTTCTGTTTGCATTAAGTGAAAGACATCAATGTGGCTTACCATGTTCACCCACTTCAATCACTTTGCAATGGCTGTATGACTCCATTCTGCAGTATTTACTGTATTTCGATGCTTGCAACCTCCCTAGTGTTCTAAGGAAGTTGACACAGTAGTTACTTTAGTAAATAAGTATCAGCTGTGTGTATATGATGCTCAGTCGTCATGGTTTGACCCAGTTGGCCATCTTGTCCCACAAATACATAAGCTTATTCACACAAGTCACTGAGTTGTTTTTGCTGTGTTGCATCTAGATTGTTAGCATAATTGGCAACCAATGATCTCAGGTGTGTCAATATAGTCATATTTACTTTTGGCTGTATTATGGCAGACACACAACCCTAGGATTATCATTAGTATTAATTATTTCCACCCCACCATTCCTATAACTATTTCAGATATCCAGCTGGATAACCAATCATTCATAGTTTGAAAGCAACACTGGGACTTTATTCCTTGTTGGACTACTCATTGCCCAAGCTAATGTTGCCTACTCTTTTAGACAGGAAACTGTTTATTTCATGCATGGCTTCTATGACTGAATTAAGTCACGCTACACTGGTTGTGTACATAGAAGTACTGTCATTCCCTGCTACATACACTCATGCAGTCCACGGCTCCTAGGTTTGAACTTGGTGTCATTGGATAACTATCCCACAGAACACCACCTCACCTGGTGCATAGACAAACTGATGAACAAACTCTGCTGAACATCCACCTTAGGATGACAATTCCAGATCTGAGATTAGAAATCACTATTTTCATTTTGTGAGCAACACCTCTCTGACTGAGCCAGAGACCAACTTCTCCTTTAACCCCATGCCAGTTGGTGCCATTTTGAAATTCCTTTCTGCATGTTATTGTGTTACATTCAAAATTTAATTAAACCACTTTATTATCAACATATTTTAATGAAGTTATTATTATCAACTCTGCTATAATTCAAAGTTTTATATTATCTAATTTTTTATTCCTTTATTTAAAAAAAACCCTCTAAAACAATTATTAAACATGCTGTTTTTGTTGTTACATAATGTGCTTGTGGTTACAGAAGAAAGAAATTATGTGTGTGTAAAGTAGACATTTTCTCCAGATGTTCAAAGTACAGCATATATATAGGTTCTTTACAAGTACTTCGAGAACCTTCCAAGAACTTATCCTTGAGGAAACCATTGTAAAAATTCCTCAGTTCAAGATAAGCTACTCCCACTTTTAAAGTAGAAGCTGTGTTGCTAAGCAACAGTTTAAATTTGAATGGCATGTTTATATTCAATAAAAAAAAGAGCAGTTTTCAAGCATGTATGTTGTAATGAGGGCAGGAAAGTTAGGCAATGTATGCGTTTTAATAAGAAAGTCAAAATAAATGCATTAGTGAAATGTTGAGAGCAGTGTCCCTAGTACTTGGCTAATTTTGCTCCCCTTATACATATTACTTTGGATAGACAGTTAAATTGCATTTAGGTTTTTACTTTTATATTTTAGTTAATTATGTATTATTTGTGTTTTAAAATTCATATTTGAAAGGTTTAATGATGAAGGTTTTCTACTTGTTGCTTTGCTGATCAAGAGTTATAAAAATAGGCAAGTGCAAACATTTTGCCGTATGATAGAGCAGACTCTCTGTTGATCATAACATTATATTGCCTGCAGGCAACCCTTGAAGTGTGTCAACATGAATAGTAAAAGATAAGGATCAGAAAGGAAAAATCAAACATTAAAAATGAAATATTTGTGAAAAGGCAAAGACTTGATATTATGCATATGATCCAAAGAATATATTTTGATTATTAAACAAATAGGTAAAAGGTAAGTACATATTTTCACCTCTTAATCTTAAACATTTCATTGCACTATACATTGATGGTAATAGCAGAGTTAGTGGTACAGTAGATAAAATGGTAAATATAAACATTTACCTCAAAAAAAAACTTTTGATATTCATTTAGCAGGTTCTAGAGATTATGCAAGTGAAATGTGAAACTGTAAGATAAAGAATAGTATTTTTATACTCAACATTAAAAGCTCCTTGCAGGTGAACTATTCAGAGTCCAGTGCAAATAACTACATTAAATAATGAATTTTTATTAGAAATTGTTGAAAAAAATCAATTAAACATTTTATTTTTTTAAACTACATACTTTTAGGAAAGTTAGTGTCAAATTTCAGACAATTTCATCTACTAGTTTTATTTTTTGGAATGAAATATGGCGAGATAGAAGTTACCTACTTGCAATACAAGAAGTTGGTAGTCATAGGGTTGACATCTGGTCTGTCGTCATTTCCAAGGGCAAAGTTGGTATTCACTAGCTCCTTTAGTGGTCTTGCTCGGAGGTCCACTAGAGTCCTTGATGCTCCTGTGTCTACCAGGAATCCAACATCTCACCTTTGTACCCTTATAGGCATGTACCAAACTCTACCCAGCCTGACAGAGCTGGGAGGACCATTAAATTCTTTGTTACAAGCTGTCTACTGTGCTTTCTCAAGCCAGTGGCCAAGTCTAACTTTGACTCTGTCAGTTTTCTGGAGCATTTGCCACAGCTTCCACTGCTTGTTGCTGGTAGTTTTGAACCTGTTGATTTGATGACCAATATTGATACCCTTGCCTGCATTGCTGCTTGGCAAACTGTTGATATTGTGGGTTTGGCTAGCATCTGTCATGTCATTTGTTTGAACTGATAGCTCTACCTGCTTTGCTATATTGCAGAGTATGAACAATTCCTTCACCATTACCCCCCTAGTCCACAAACAAAACAGGCACTTTGCTGTACCTGTCTTTGATGATGAGTTATATCCACTGGCTGGTTTAGGCAGTGACATGCACTCTTGTGATGGCACATACCCTATGGGCAGACCTTGTTGTGGCATATATCTCATGGATGGACCTTGCTATAGCATGTACCTCATAAGCAGACCTGCAAAGCCCTGCCAGTATGGTTGCATCACATTTCTGTCTGGTGGAAGTAGCTGGTTGTTAACTCTCCAGTTGGGTCAAGCCTGTTGTAGTGGAATACTCAAGGTCATATTTTTCGCCAGTGAAATTGCCACTACAGCTGTCGCTGTAGGCTTCTTCCTCTCTGATGGCTGGCTTCAATTAACTACTTCATATCATGTCACGACAGACATTGCCTTCATGAGAGAATGATGTTCCTCATTCCCAGGTGCTGTTTCTTAAGTTCATTGGGAAGTCCCAATGAACTTATTGACCAAGATGTTCTCCAACTCTACCAAGTTCACTGTGAGATGTGCCTTCCTGTGCAATTGGTGCACATTGTCCACTTAGGTGGCCAGTCAATCAGTGTTAGTCCCTTTCTGAGCTTTTAAATTGGCTTGATAGATTGCCAAATTTTCTACTGGGTCAGATCAGTAAAGCAGCTCATACATGATTGTTTCCCAGGCATCCTGCTGCTTCTCTTCTAGTTGTTCAACAGTGTCAATGTTGGGATTATCTAAGTTCATGACAGAATCACATGTTGCACAGTTTGTTCCTGAGTCCATCCATCTCAAGCAGTGAACTGCCAGAAATGTTTTAAGAACCAGCCCAGGTCATCTCTTGCTGTCCCCTTGAACATCAGGGGCATGATCTGCTTGTCCTCACTCACAGAAACCTGTGTTTTGGGCCAAATCCTCTCTCTGTCTCTCATAATCTCAATGAATATTTGGAGGAGATGCCACTGATGTTATTGGTTTTTCATGAAAGCTACTCACAGGGATTTTAATACCCAGATGGGTGGTCATTCCCTGGTCCAGAGCTATAGGGTGACAAGCCATTGAAGATAGCTCCTCATACAGTCCTGCACAACCCCAGGTGTTGTGAGCTGCCATCGATGTTGAAAGGAACCTTTCAGTCCTGAAGGGTACCTCACTCCATGGGTCACAGTCTTCACACATGGGTGTCCATTGCCTCATCTACTAGAGAAACAATTCAGACTGGTAAAGAACATCCACGAAGCAGGTTTTAACTTTAACATGTTTTTGTAAATGAAAGCTTAAACATCATAGATCTTTGTAGCATTGGCACAAGGCATATCCAGGAAAAGACTTCTAGACTTGACATCTCTCCTGTATAACCATCTCTCTCTGCTGGTAGTTTCCTTCTATGTCTTTAGTACTTCTATGTCCAGAAAATGCCATTCATTTCATGAGAATTATTCTTTTAAACTCAATAAACTTAATTACTCAAGAAAGAGCTAGTACACACGTTATTGTCTCAGAGACTTTGTAGTAAATCCTTATGTTATGGCACAAAAATTTCTCCTTCCCATCTACTTGTTGTGTTTTCATGTAAAAACTGATTTCCCAAAAAGTGTTAGAAGATAGACTAGCTAATAATGGCAAATTTGCTCAGAAAAGAAGACTACTAATTCTAAGCGAGATTTTTTGTTCAGTTAACAGTGTGACCTTTTGTTCTCTTACAGCATTGGTCAGCTGTTATATTTAGACAGCAAAGAATATTACAGTCAGTAATCCTCTCAACTCAAACACAATATGTTACTGCAATATCCACTTTGGCAAGATAATGTCTATTCTGCCTATGAGAGCAAAGATATAAAGTAACTGAAACAAGGCAATCTTGGTGACTTTCTGGACTGTGTATTTATGCTGAAACTACAAACACACACAATTTTTATATCACTAAAACAAATAGAAAACATATATGCCTGCATATCACATCTTATCAAAGTTTCAGCAAAAACAAATTATATTTTTGCAATTTACTAATTTTGATTTCAGTAGGATTAAAGTATAATTTTGTAAGCTTAGTTATACCAGAAGTTATGTAAATTCATGATTAATGAAAGGTTATCGTAGAACATGAAAAGTTGCTTCCCTTTTATGTGATTGTAAAAAATGCAAAAATGCC
>NW_013665864.1:268321-271959 GCF_000517525.1 Limulus polyphemus | reverse complement strand
GATTGTAAAAAATGCAAAAATGCCCATAAAAACTGCAAAACATAAAATGTGAAACTACAAGTTTACATGTATCTCTGCATGGATCCAACAAACTTTCATGCCAAATTTGGTGAAGATCCATCAACAGGGGGACAAGTAGTGGTAAAAAATGTCTATAAAAACCAGAAAATGGGAAAACAGAAAATTTGTGTGTATCTCCCTATGGACCCAATGAACCTCCATACCATATTTGGTAAGATCCATCTTCAGGGAGCAAAGTAGTGGTAAAAAAACACCCATAAAAAACCCTGCAAAATTCAAAACTGAAAATTTGTATGTACCCCTGCATGGACCTAATGAACCTCCATACCAATTTTGGTGAAGATTCATCCACAACCTGCGAAGTAGTTACTTGGACAGACAAAAGACAGTACTATTATACTTGTATAGATTTATTATGTTCACTTTTAACATTATTATATTTTTTCTGTTAAAGTAAAATTTCAAGTCTTATAAAATATGTTCCACATTATAATTATTAGGATATGCCAAAATAATTCCACTTATTTAAGTTCAAATAATTTAGGATGTTTAGACAACTAGAGCTGTAACTATTCAAAAGTTACAAAATAACAATTAAAGTTGTATTTGTTTTTTGGAGGAGTTATAATAGACAGAAGTCTTTTGTTTATGTCAGTCCTTATACTTTTAAAATTTAAAGCTACAAAGAAAAGTAAATGAAAATATAGCCAAGTTATGAAGTTTAAAGTTTCAAGAAATAGGTTTGTCATGAGATGCTGTTTAATCATTTGAAAGTTACAAAAATTCTGTGATAGATAATGAAGTTTTGTCACACTAGCCTACTTGTGTATGTTATAATAAGTGCCTCATCTATGATAAGTGATCTGTGAATTATAATCAATGTCAGTTAATAATCTATGTTATATACATTTGATGTATTCTTGTACAGTAAAGTCTTTCATTGTGTATAGAATTACCAACCAAGGTCATAAGATTGTCACAGATATTGTTATTTCTATGTAAAATTTATATTTTGCTTTTTATTTTGGATGTATTTACTGCTTGTATATAATGAAAAATTCTTTGAAATATTATATATATATATATATATATATATTATTTTTTTTTTTTTCATGAATACTTTTATTTTTAGATGTATTAAATTTCGATCATTCTTCTTTCCTTTGAAGAAAAAACCCTGGAAATCCACTAGGCAAGAAAGCAGAAGTTGAAGTTGCACAGACTTTTACTTGGATTAAAACTCACCTAGAGGAGGATCCAGATGTTTCTTTACCAAAGCAAGAAGTATATGAAGAGTACAGGTTTGTTTACTGCTTTCTATAGGCACACAATCTGATACAAAATATATCATAAAACTTGCATTCCTTATGCATTTTCTTAAAAGAGAACAGTGCTGCTGTTATTGTGGATTTCTCAAAAAAAAAAGTTTTTTTCTATAAAACAATGAAAGACAGATTTACCAGGGGTGAAAACAGGTTAGTCCAGATTAGTGGTTTATCTAGGACAAATAAACAAAACAAAGAAATTTATTAAATAAAAACATTTTTTGGGCAATTCTAGAAAAGTTTAAAATATCCAGCTAAAAAAAAAAGAACCAAATTCAGAAAAGTGTTCAGGCTTTTTCATTTACTTGTCTTACTAAGGGGGAAAAAGTGTGAGAGTTTTACAAGTAATGAATAGTGTACTTGAGCTATGTTAGTTATAAATGTAAGCCATTTGAAGAGCTGGAAAGCACTACTTCAGCAGACATGTTTTACTTACCATCCCCAGTGGTCCATTTTATTAACTTTCTGTTTTCATTCTTTTTTTCTTTCATTTTTCTTCTTTTTTTCACTTTTCTTTCTTTCTAAGCAATCACCTTCTCACATCTGGCTGTAGACATTTAAGGGCGGTGTAGATATGAGACATTGTGGGCTTGAGTGCTCACATCTGCATTTTTGTAACAGGTAAGGCATGTAAGTTGAGGTTAAATGTGGTAGCTGATTTATTCATACCGCTTTGTAGGTCCTTCCTTGGCATATATCATAAAACTGAAGATTCATCTTAATTTCCCACACTGTTATCTATAACTAGGTGTTATTGTTTCTTTCCCTATGTCTGATTAGTATTAGTCTTATTATATATTTAGCATTATACTCTATATTTAGTACCTTAGTGTTTTCAAGAATTAGAAGAGTGTATAGTAATAGTATTCCAATCACACTATATTTGCTGTATCCATTGCCAATGACACATTTTGCTCAATCCAGAGCACATCACGCTGTCTAGGATTGTTTGCCTTTGCATGACTAACCCTAAAAAATACCCTGGGAAGGCAATAAAAAACATTTTGCAAAAAAATTAAGAAATTTTTATAATTGATACATTTAAAAATCAATTTTAAAACTTGTTTAAACATGTTGCTGGTCAATATCGCTAAAATTTCCTTATTATCTTTGAAAAACAGAGCTAAAATTGAACTAAAAAAATACCCCAAAGTTAGAATAATTAAAGAAAGTACTTACTGGAACTTGAATATGCAAACTTCTTTTTTTTTTTTTTTTTTTGTAAGGATGAACTTTGCATAAGAATAAGTTTACAGCTATTGAACAAGGTTTGTGTAATAAAATATTAAATGAATGTTTACATAATCTTCAACTCCTAGTTCACCATTAAATGCTGTTAAAAGGTCACATAATAAATTTGAAAGATACATAATGCTTTAATTTTTAAAAAAAAGAAAATGCCTTTAAAAAGGGAACTACAAATTGTAGGTAAACACCTACTGGGGACTTTATTTCTCAACAAATTTTGCATTAAATGGTGCTGTCTTTCAAGTCACGTAATGGGGATTGCAATAGTAACTATAATATGAATGTTTGCCAGTGGTTAGTTGTGATCTCATAACAGTGTTGTATTTGTTTGCCCTAAGCTCTAACCAGTAAAGCATCATTTCTGATATTTTAAATTTCCAAATCTTCCTTTCAACACATATATTGATTCTATACATTACATTTTTGACTCAACAAAATGTAATTCTAGGTAACAGCATCGAACCAAAATAGGGGTTTGTAGTTTGAGTGAATAATGTCTACAGTATCTTTTGTATGTTTATTATAAAATAATTCTTATCAAAGCCATTAAAAACCACTTTATGTACTAATATATTAGTATTAGATATCAATAACTGTACATTGCTACAAATTTTGCAATACCTAAGAAGCTTTGAATGTATAATAATCTGTATGACATTTGTTGGTACAGTACTATTTGGACAGAGAAGTCCAAAAACTTGAAATGTGAAATAATTTCTTTTATCATAAATATTAATATTACAATAATTATTAATTATCTTAAAATCTAAACCTAAATAATGTGCTTCAGTATTTGATAGAGGTGTTCTTGATCTGTAGAACTGTGGGATAAATGTTACCAGTATAATTGCTTATTACTGGATTATTAATACTAATGGTCATTATATCTATATGTTAAGGAAAATAATTTCAGATTTGAAAAATTATAAATTTATTTTCATAATAAGAAGGACATAAATTAAAAACACAGCTTAAATAATTGTTTGTAAATGTGCTTATCAAAATGATTATAATATTATATGTATATATATATATATATATACA
>NW_013665864.1:249360-267406 GCF_000517525.1 Limulus polyphemus | reverse complement strand
CAATTCCAACATGTTGGCCCCTGACATCACAGTTTTTAAGGTGAAAGTCACTTGATGAAATGCGCTGAACCTTTGTTGATTCTTACGAACATTCAAAACAGTTCCATAAACTTCTTTGATATTCCTTATGGCTATAGAGGCATTGTTTCCCTTCTTGTATTCAAACAGCATTACATGCCAAATGTGTGTCTCATTGTGTGCCATCACTAAAAGGGATTAAGAGTATACTAAACTTTACACATTATACACGCTAAACTAACGTGATGTTTAGGTAGTTTGTTTAACTGTTATACTTGATGTGCTTATTTTTTGGGGTGGTTAATGAAAGTGTTCCAAAACGCTACATTATTTCTTGATGACCTAATATTTCATCTAAGGTTTGGATATACTGTGTAAAATTCATACTATCCTTCCCTTTGATGTAATATTTAGATAGATATAGAACATGTAAACAATGATTGAATACCTTGTTTTATTGTTATATTCTGTTCACAAATTTCCTCAGCACTGGAATTTTTTCCTCCCAAAAATATCACAAACATTCAGAATATTTTAAGTGATGTTTATAATTTTAAATAATTTGTAGAATTAATTACTCCTAACATCAGCAAAATATGCTTATTATTTTTATTTCTAATTTTTGATACATCTAGTTTTTCAACATAAAAGTTGAAATTGATAAAAATCATATGTGAAATTTCTCAATTGCATTTATTTTTATGGGCATACACTGCCTATTTCATTTAAATTATCTACACTTGTAATTAAAATGCATAAATAGTTGAACATATAGGTACCTTTCACTGTTCGAGGTAATATGTTTTTGGCTAGATACTTTTGAATGCTGTGTAAAACCATTGTTTAAAGTATGAATTTGGCCCTTTGCATATTAATTTAGTAGGCTCTAGAGGTTATGGAAATGAAATATAGCTGTAAGATGAAAAAAAAATATCTTTATTCTTAGCATATAAATCTCCTTTCTTTCAGATGGACCTTGTGAAATCTTTGTAAATTCATAGACAACTAGAGGGGCACTCATTAGAGTGCATACCTTCGCCACACAGGGTTGATCATATTTGGCTCTAAAAAAAAAAATGTGTGTGTGTATGTCCATTATTACCAATGGAAACAGACCATTTTTGACAGGACAATGAGTAATAATATTCTACATATGTCCACCAAGTTTCTTCAAAATTAATCATTTTTGACTGAGTTATAGAACAAAAATATTGTTAAAAATCAGTCCCCATATTAACAGAGATTTTTTTGGATTTTTGTGACCTTGCTGTGACCTTGACACTCCAAAACTAATCACTTCTAAGTTGGGTCACAGTTTAAATATATTCACTTGTCATCCAAATCCATTCAGCTGTTTTGGGGAAATCTTGCTGTCAAACACACACACAGGCGTGAAAATATAACCTTTGTCCACCTTTAGTGGCAGAGGTAAATATTTAGTAAAAATCCAATTTTAATGCTCACTAAAAGTTTGCAAAATTTTGGGAAGATTCACATAGTAAATTCAGAATTATAGTAAACATTATGCTTTAAGTGTGACCTAACTATAATCATCATATGTTAGGAAGTGCTGTTTTTATGCTTTCCATCTCTGATGATTTTAACTGTCTCCATACAGAGTCATCAGTGTGACCAACCTTGTAAACACAAAGAAACCATCAGCATTTCTGTTTCCATACTATAATTTCTGTGTATCTTTGCAAAACTTGGCAGACTTTCAGTAAACATTACAAGTCTTTTGTACACAAAAAATCAGATTCTTTAATTGAGGTTTATTTGTGAATTAATAGAGTCAGAGTGTTGACTGCTCCGAGTGCAAAGCAATTTTCATGTTAAGATTAAAAATAATTTTTTTGTTAGAACTTTATATTTTATCTGTTATTTTCCCTACCTTAACTTTTAAAGACTTGATTGATTTGATCAACCTTGTAACCACCATTAAAAATAAAAAATTAAATAAATCTAAATTTCCTTTTTTTCTTGTTAGAATGACTACAGATTGTAACAGAAAACGACAATTGTTTATCCTAAATACCTTAAGGGTTATAACAGTCTACATCTACTTAATTTTATTGCTCTTTGAACTCTGTCTAACTAATAATCTCACCACACAAGTTGCAAACCATTGTGTGAATGCATAGATCATGTTGCCATATTGAATGACATAATGCACAAGCATACCATGTGAAGAAATGTTATTATTATTTATCGTTATCTGACCTAATAAGTTTATAATTTTTGTACTTTAGTAACTTATATAACTAACAATAAATAAAAAATATACATGAAAAACAAGAAAAATAGTACTTATTTTTGACATCTTGTTTTTTGCTGTCAGTTGCTGATAACATTAAACCCTACCTTTTTTATAATAATAGCACTACCACACTAAATAATGCACCTAAGAACACAGCTAATGTATTTTAAGTTTGCAAAACTATGAATACATACCACTTTATATTACATAATAAAAGATCAAAAGCTACTTCTGATAACATTTACATTAAGAAACTTATACAAAAAGGCTTTACTTTTAATTAATTGATACACATTAAGGAAAGTATTTGTACAAACTACACTTCATGGTTCATGTTAAGGAGATAAAACATACAATTTCATATAAGTTTAATGAATTTGTATGTTCTAAAAACTTTATTTTTACTATGACCACCTGTATGTATTTAAGATACAGTCCTTTAAGTTTGTATTGGAAAGCAAAAGGTGTAAATTATCAATAAGAAAGATATTATACAGAAAACAGTTTCAGATGTTACAGAAATATCCTAAATATTCTGAATAGATAGTTTGTGCTAAATGATGTCACATATTAACAGAACCTCTACTAGTTGTATAGTGCACAATAAATGAGATCAAACTTGTAAAACTTTTGTATTTCTAATAATTAGATGAAATATTGCTTCGGAAGTTATTTAAATATGTTAATAACTCATGGTTAACACATTAGTGATTTAGTGTTTGAAACTTGCATTGAAACTTAGGTTTGTGTTTGCTAAGAAACTATCATCCCTTGAAAATATAGTTGTCATTGTTTTGTTTCTCAAGTGATTTTAATTTTCTTTCTCTGAATTTTGTTAGAACAGTCTCTCAATTCACATTATTTTATGGCCTAACTAAGGAAAATCAACTTTTAAAATAGCTGTAGATGAAACATAAATACCAATGGACAGAGCAGATTACAAACTATTTACATCAATGCAGAGTGAATATAGTGGTGTGAAAAGTAATTTATAGTTTTGTGGGAGAGTGATAAACTATAGCTTATGCAGAAAACAACAACAGAATGTATAGGAAAATTTAAAAGACATAGTAAAAAAAGAACACAGACTTTGAAATTTGTTATAGTTTTTTTAGATGTTATTTTCATTCCGAAAAATGTTTTTGTGTTAAAATATATTTATTTGAAAACTATGAATTTGTTTTTTCTATGACAGACATTAGGTAAACTTTATTCGGTTTAGAGAGTATGGTAGGCAATGGCAAAATATTCTGGTGCCATAAGTGTAACTCATATCTTTATGTATTGAATATTGTTAACCAAAAGATTTGATATCTTTTATAAAAATCATGTTAATTATAGATGTGTTTTTTTTTCCACATTTCCCTACATTTGTCCATTGCATATTCAAAATCAGAGGCATGTAAAAATAATTTTTCAGATCTATCTCTTGTCTCCTACATGAAAAAAACAAAAACATTTAACATGATGTTTATTACAGGTTTTAGATCTATTAGTTTCTAATGTTTTGCCAGCTTTCTGCATTTATACAATAAATATTATTGTTAAGTTTATCATAATTACACACATAATTTATTAATTATAATTTATTGAGAAGAAAGTATATTTAACACATATAAATTGTTTAACCTAAAGAAATAAAGAAAAACTGAATCAAATTATATGAATTTTTTAAGCCAAAACTTGGTATTGCTTAATAAGTTGTTTCTAAATTTCATGCACGTTAGTTAAGTATTTCTACTGTGAAAAGGAAAGAATCAAGAGATATCAGTGACGCTCACCCACCTGAGTCCTCTCCACAACAAAACATATGAAACAGATATAATCTTAATGTGTTCCTGGTGCAAGGTTGTTTATTTATATTTGTGGTTGGGATATGTAAACTTGGCCAAAAATTAAGCTCTTAGCTGTGCTTAATCCTTTCATGATGGGCTCAGTATAAAATACGAGTTCATATACATATTTGCACATGTTAAGTATTTATACTATAACTTTTAATGCACTATGTGTATCTTCATAAAATTTGGTAGACTTCTAGCAAACATTACAAATATTTTATACACAAAAAATCAGGTTTTTTAATGAAGTATTTTTACTAAAGATTTGTTTGTGATTATATTGAGTCTAATAATGCTTGGAGATGGCTTGAATGGTAATGAAGAAAAACCTTAATATAAGTTTAACAAAATGGCAAATGTACAACATTTCGACAAGGTTTTGTCATCATCAAAACCTTGTTGATAAGTGTTAAAAATAATTAAAAACATATCATAGCAGTTCCTGGAACTAATGTTTAGATTCTTAAGTATATTAAAAATTATTTTTGTGAAATAAAAAAGTATTCTATTTTTCAGAGTATTTTGTGAAGCTAATAAGATTGAAGCATTATGTGCAGCAGACTTTGGAAAAGTGATGAAGCATGTTTTACCATCTGTTAAACCTCGTCGACTTGGAACTCGAGGAAATTCAAGGTACAAATTCCTTAGGCTTTTATATATGTTATAGGTATTATAGGAAATTCAAAATGGAATAATTGTAAGATCTCATTAATTCATTATCACCTGGCTTCATCTTTTGGTTATCTAGCAGTCATATAATATGTTGCATTCATACCTTAAAAAAGCATTACATCTTTAACTCTCTCAACACGGGCTCGGTCAGTTTGACTGATCACATGACCTCTTTGTACTTGATTAAAGTCTTTATAGATTTAATACTTCTAACTTTCATTATAGTGTGTATATCTTCACATAATTTGGCAGTCTTTCACATACAAAAAATGATATTTTTTAGTGAAGTATTTTTAATGAAATAAAATAAAGATTTCTCCATGAATATATTGAGTATTTGTCGTGAATAGTCCTTGTGCAAAGTAATTTTCATGTTAATTTTTAAAAATACTTTTTCTTATCTCAAAAATCTAAAACTTAATTACCCATGCGAAGCTGGGTACTTTCGCTAGTATTAAATAAGTTTAAAGTGATTAGATAAATAAAATGAAATTTTCTGATTAATAATAAAAAACTAGAAAATTCTAAGACAAAAAAGGATGTTTTTTAAATCAGTTTTTGACAGTAAATGTCAAACATTTTGCAACTTGTAAAAAAATGAAACAAATACAAAATCAATTATTTTATGAATTATTCATATATCAACTAGACATTGCTTAGAAAGGTTGTACTAAAGTTCATTCAGAAAACAATGGGATATCAGTGATACCTCTCTGGCCTGGAAAGGGGTAAGGGAAGCATAGTCAAAACTTGCTGTATTAGTTACCATAGGGCACTAAACAATTCTTGACATGATGAAATACTTTTATAATTTCTTTGCTAATTTTGAAATAACTCCAATATAAGAAAACTCTTTTATTGAACAATATTTCAAGTTATGGCTACATCAGGAGCTTATCATTACAAGAAAGATTTATTATGATTTTAAAATTCATATTTTAAGAACAGTGTGAGATTTATTCACAGTATACATGTAGTAGTTAACAATTTTGATATAGCCATCTTTTTCTGCGCATGTCACAAGATTTTAGTGAGTTACATTCAAAATTTAATTAAATAATTTTCTTATCATGGTATATGAATAAGTTTTAATATTATAAGGCAATATTTATAAAAAATCCAGAATTTCCCTTAGTAGGAGAATTGTGAATTTGCTCTCTAGTTATACCCTCTTCTCTAATTTATTTGCCACCCATTTGAGTAGTTCGAAATTTAACGTAAGTTACTCATTATAATGTTTTCATCACTCAAGCAAAATATAATTTTTATAGATTTCAATCTTATTTGTTTTCAGAGCCATAATCTAGAAAATCAGACCCCTCTTGCCATGCCCATCTGTCGCATCCTCTCTTCCAAAAATTGCCAGTAGTTCTTCTCTAATGTTTAATACTGTATTGTTTATAACCAATGGAAAGCCAAAGTTTTAAGCTGTCAAATGACTTTTATATTACATTGTTTTCTGTACAGAGAATTGTCTATTTTGCTACCAGTTCAAACTTTATTCCCACAGAAAACTCATCAATGACCTTAGTTGAAAAAATTGTGGTACTTATGGGACATTATCTGGTTTTTGCATGTTTTTATTCTGTGTTCTTTGGTTCATTATTTAATAAAAAGTTTAGCCCAGTAGTACCATTGGTATAAAAAAAAAAGTTAAGTGTCATCAACAGTTGACAGAAGAAATAAAAGAAGACCCAGATAAGTACTTTATTGTATATAAGTACTTTATGTCATGTATATTGTATATTTATTATTTATAAAACTAAAGAAAATGTGAAACGTTTTAGGTTAGGTAAAGTAAAGGATAATAATAATAAAATATTTTTACAAGGTATGCTCACTGTATGTTATGCATTTCAGTAGGGTAATGTGATCTACACATTTACTGAGTGATTTAGAACTTGTATAGTGCAAATATTATTTAGACACAGCTCAAAGGGCAATAAAGCAATAAATTTGAATTAGAAACAGATGTATACTGTTGTGAGTTTTATGCTATTTAGAATAAACAAATTTAGTTTCATGTTACAATTTGATGTCATTTTAGAAAGAAAAAAATGATAATTTCGATTTATTTCTTATTATTTTATGGTGATTATGAGGTTGGTTAAATTGACTGATTGCATTTTGAGTTAGGGTAGAGAAAATATAAAAGTTTACTAGAAAAAAGTTTGAAATTTATTTAAGATATTTTAGAGATTGCGCAAAAGAAATTTGTGATTTTTCAGATGAAGAAAAGCTTTTTGATTGTAACATTAAAATCACTTTGTGTACTCAGGGCAGTCAACACTTTGACTCCATATAATCATGGAAAAAATTTTAGTGAAAATATTTTGTAAAAAAATTCTGATTTTTGTCTACAGATCACTTAATAATTACTGAAGGCTTGCCAAAAAACGTTGCTTTGTTTCATTATTAAAGCATTCCAACATCGTCAACTACTTTTTCAGGTGTAGTGTTTACCAATTACTACTGATATTTTTGAAACAATGTCACCTTGTTTTATTAATAGAGTGTTAAAACATTTTCAGACTACTTTACCGGTGTAGTGTTCAACAACTACTGTACATTATTTTACTACCAACACGTGTGTGAAGCAATGTTACCATGTTCCATTCTAGAGTGTGCCAATGTTATCAGACTAGTTTACTGGGCAGAGTGTGGTGTAAACACATTTTGTTTGTGTGCCATTGCCTGAGCACAATGTTTTTTCTGCTGCAGAAAAGCCTTGTTTCCACCCTTCCAACATGGCTCCAAAGTGGTCACCTAGTGATAGTAAAGTGCCCCTTGCTAAGAAGCCCAGAAAATCAATTAAATTTAGCACTAAACTATTTATTTTTTTAATGTTCTTACATGCATGTTTTCTATAGTACACTGTAGTTAAAAAAGCCATGTTACACCCTTTAAAAGAGTTATTTAAGAGTGGACTGAAAATTTTCAGGAATGCATCCCCCCCTCCTCCCCATAATACATGTAAAGATTGTGTTGCATAACGTTGTTTCAGACATACGTCCCACTTTTCAGGAAAACATCATGATGTATAACAGATATTCCCTGTGCTGAAAAATCAAAGAATCAATTTTAATATGCCAGAAAAGTGCTATGAAGGTCAGTGAGCATATCAGGTAGTCAAACCTCATGTTTTGTGTTGGGTGTTTATCTTGAACAAGTGAAGAAGTGCACTGAATAAGTGATATGTATGTAAGTACTAACAGTCAAGTGCATTTTTTATTTACTCTGTTGCCTCCAAGTGGATCAGCATTAAGTTTGAAGGCTAATAATGCTAAAAACCAGGTTTTGATACTTGTGGTGGGCACAGCACAGATAGCCCATTGTGTAGCTTTGTGCTTAACAAACAAACAAATCAGGGCTGTCACAACTGCTGAGCACCTTTCAGGTGTCAAGTGCACACCTGCATGTCATATTTCAAAATTTAAGAATAAATTATACTTCTGATTCTGTTTCAACAATTTTTCACTCAAAAATATTTTACGATAGATATTCTATAATTTCCTAATATTTATTTATTGTCATTTGCAAAGAAAAATGTAAAAAAATTTTCAAACTTACATTTCAACACAATGCTGAGGAGACTTACTATTGATTTTATAATAATTTTTCTGCCTATCCCAAACATAGGTTTTGTGCTTGCTAAGAATCTATCATCCCTTGGAAATACAGTTAATGAAATCTTGTTTTTTGTGTTTATTTTCTTTCTCTGTCTGAAGTTTTATTATTACAGCCTATTCATATCACCTGCTGTGAGGTCATAAAAGGGTGAAGACAAATACTAATGAAGAACAGCTTTGAAAATAGCATTTGATAAAGTAGATTAGAAAAAATTTACATCAATGTAAAGTGATATGAAAAGTTATGATATGATTTTATAAGAAAGTGGTTAAATGCGGAGAATAATAATGGAATTTAGTGTCCAGTTTAGAAGACTGAAGAATAAACCAGAGATCTGGGAATTTTTTTATAGTTTCTGTAGGTGTTGTTTTCATTTTTGAAACCATTTTTATGGTAATTATATTTGTTTAAAAGTCATGGCAATTTTCCTTTATGACAAGACATCAGGTAAGCCTTATTAGGGTTAGAGACGCATAATAGCAATGGTGGAATAATCCAATGACTCGTATTCTTATTTATTGAATATTATTGTGAAATTTATTGACAATAAAGTATATTTATTACATAAAAAAATGATTTAAACCAAGGATACTATTAAGAAAAATATTGTTTCCTAGCCTGACCAGACATCATTTTGAAAATTCAGACCAGATGTCACAGATAAGTCCTTGTTGGTTTATGTGGTGTTTTTTATTATTTATAGCCAAAAGTGATGACTACTGCAATTGCCAAAATAAAATTTCAAAAGAAATATGTTAATTAAAATCAGTCAAGTTAGAACTTACTAGATATATAAAATGGAACTTTCTTATCGACTATAAGAAATTGAAATGCTGAAACGAAAGGAAGTATTTTGGTTGTTTCTCAGAGAAAATTGCCTTACAACGAAATTTTGGAAATTTTGCTAGATAGTAATAGAAAAGCTTAATCAATTTATATGAATTTCTTAAAGATGCAACAAGATATTATATAGTAAGTTTGTGCTAATTTTCTTGCCATTTGTTTAAGTTTTTTTTTGTAAGAAGGAAAAAATCGAGGAATATCAGTGATGCCCGTATCCTGTTTAGACAGGGTTAATGAAGTATAGACTAGACTAGACTCTGCCCAAATCTTCCAAAATTGCAGTGTTCCCAACTAGGTAAAATAATGTTTTAAGATAAAATAATTTAAATATAGAGCTTTCTCTGTAATTGCCCAATACTTCTGATTAGATATAGATAAAAGATCTGCTTGGCATGCACTTATTTTTTACAGGCTATGGCTTTGAAGTAATGTACAAAAAATATAAATGTGTACTATTTATTTAGATACTGTTACTCTGGATTAAGAAAAAAGCTACTTGTGGATACTCCTATGTTACCTGAGCTGGATATCAGTGGGGAAGTTGACACTGTCAAGGTAACTTTAAAATTTGTCTATGCATATGAAAATACTATGATGAGTCATATGGTTTAATGAACTTACAGACTTGATCTCGATAACAGTTGGCATCAAAACATTTTGGTAAAGCAAATGTGCAGATGTACAGTATTTTCATAAATATATATATGGCATAAAAAGAGGATATTAACGGTATAAATTAGCTTACATATATTACAAATAAACCAGAACTTTGTTCCTGGAATTCAAGTAGGTTAACTGTAAGTAAGATCAATATATTGAAAGTTTTATCATTCAAGCTCTTTTTTTTTTCTTCTGTGGAAAGATAAAATCCAAAGCATTGTATATGATGCTTAAATGTTACTACAGTTTATATTTTAATAGAAAACACTGTGCACACCATGTGCTGACATATTCCGTAAATAATACATATTTTATCTAAATGGGAATAATTATATGTAATGCACTTGTAGAAACTAATGTAGTAACTTTGTTATTTCATTCAAAACATCTATGCACTGACAAAGGTCTAATGTAGTGAGGATCATTTAATAAAATAGTGGAGTTACATAAAAAATCAAAACCATTGGTAGTACACATCCTTGGCACTCAGATGTTTCAGTTTTACATAACAGATGGAGCATTTTATAAAGCCCCCCCCCCCCCCACAGTACTGTAATGCCAAAGGTTAATGTACAGCTAGTTGGATTTCAATAATCCAAACTGTAATGCCTAAAGTTATTGCACAACTAGTTGAAATGTTCATTCAAGGATGGGTGGTATATCAGTATTTATGATAATCATTATCGTGAAATAAAAATGAATGATTGAAATCATCGTCTGTGCATACAGTACAAAAATATGTATATGTAAAATACTTTTAATAACATTTTTAGCTATATTAAAATGAATCATTTTGTAACCTGAATGAACATCGTTTTTTGACCTTATGTTTAAGAAATGTTTGAGTCAAGCACTAATGTTTACTTGGTAAATGGCCATCGTGTAGCTTGTTGCACTTATTAAATGTTTTGAGTTTCTTCAATTATACATGAAGTGTCTACCTAACAATGCTTATAATGATAGCTTACTTAAATTATTTGATGCAACACACTTCTTGTTTCTTATAATTCTATACTGTGATGAAACATTTCCATAACTTTGTTAGTGAGGAGAATCAATAATATTTTACTATTATGGTATATTCGAATGTTAATGTTGTATTTATTTTGAGTATCTTGGAAGGGTTATTATGCAGTTGTTCTTTTGGAAGCTTGGTTCTGTAACAGCTTCATTATATTTTTTTATATTTTAGAGAAACAGTGCCTTAATTTATTCTTAACTTGTTTCATAAAAGAAAGAGCTTGTTTAAAAGAAAAATGAGAAAACTTTCTATGTGAAGGTAAACTGTAGCTACTAATGTTAATGTTGTTTCTTCAGTTTTGCTAGTGGGAGATACTTGATTGTGTAGCATTTACCTTTAATTTACTTGATACATGGTGTGATAATATAAAAGCTTGAGTCAGCTTAAAGAATAATTATTTGCTCTGTTAATTGGTTGCCAGGATAGTTTTATCATTATTTCTGGTAAGTAATTACTTTTAAAACTTCTACTGCTATGTTTTGAAGTTCAAACAATATCTTGACCAGGCATGGCATAATATCATACAAATAAAACTGATGTAGATTGTATTTCAAATGTTGATATGTCTGAAGAAAAGAACATGTGAGACACTCATATTTCTTGTTTTAACAAAAGTTTTCATACAAAATAGTATAATTTATAACCTGATTGTGAATTTTACTTCTACTTATTTTTGTGTATATCTGAAAATGACTGTTAATGAAAAACAAGTTAAAATATAAAATATTACAGAAATATTTATTTTGTCTTCTCAGATACCTAAAGACAGTAGTGAAGATGACCACTGTAGTACTGCAGCTTGTCACCTACTTTTTGAATGGGCAGAAAAGCTGTTGAACAAGAAATTTAGCTCTGTTAGAGAACTGGCTTACTTCCTAGTGGAAAACATGTATGTAGATAATCGATCAGTAGCAGCATTCACTGTTCTGTCTTCAGGATGTGGAAGTAATTCTGAAAAAGGTAAGTTTCTGGTGTTTTAAATTTTAATGCATCTTTATCTAAGAAAATACAAAAAACAAAATCATACAGATTATTAACAGTAATAAAAATTAGTAAGTACAGAAATGCACCTGGAAAAATCATTTTTGTTAATGCCTTTTATCTTGAATTATCATCCATAATACTAATAGTTGTACTTGTATTTACTCATCTACTAGTAGTTGAAATGGATGAGAAATTATATAAATGTATTTCTTCTGTTTGATACTTTTTGGTTTGAATGGTCAACAGAACCACCTATTTTAGCTTTACTGTATTTTTCAAACTTCCGCTGGTATGAGTAAGGTGTGACCAATTGACTTGCATCCCATTACCACAAAAACATGCTTTCATACTTTGGAGTTATGGTTAGGATATAAGAATGACAATAAAATCCTACTATTAAATTACTCCAAGAGATGGCTAGCACAGATATCCATTTGTAGCTTTGTACAAATATCTGAAACAAACAAAAAAAATCCTGAAATATAATATTATAAACATACAAAGCTAATCAGCTAATGGAAGAACAAGTATCATTCTATTGTTCGTTTTAATCCAATACACTAATAACTGAATTTTTGTACTGTACTATATTGAGATTTTGTTGTTTGATTACTTGTATGTAATAAAAAATTTAAAGATGGTTGACTAAGTGGAGAAACAATTCTAACAGTAATAAATGCCTTTTTAATTTAGTAACACTTAAGTAATTTGAACCGAGTTTGGAAATTGTGATTTAATTATAAAATGCATTTGGTACAGTTTTACTCAGTGCATCTGGATACGTCTTTCTCTCAAAAAAATCAGAAAGCTGTTTTCACACAGATAACATATAATCATTTAAGATGTGTGTGTACTGAATACGTTTTACCAAGATAGCATGTAAAACATGACCTTCAAAAATGTTTTACATAAAGTTATTATAGATTGGTCCTTTAGGTAATTGAATATAATATCTGATACATAATTGATGTCTTTCTTGTTCTATCAACATGAAAATCATGATTGGATTTTTTAAAACTATTTTTTAGTTCAGAGCATTTTTTGGAAACTAGCAAGGAGTCTTTAAATTTTATTTTGAAACCAGTAAGACTAAATATCACTTTTTAAAACATAGTAACAGAGTTATCTTTTGAACAATATAACATACATCTTTCTAACTTTTTTTTTCATACTTGAAGACAAGTTCAAATAAAATTTATATGTAAGATATCTTGCTCAAGAAATTTTGAAGAATGATAACCATTTCTTTAAGTCACTTTCTCTATGTATGTAGGTTTCAAAAATATCTAAATAGTTCTAAAATCCTTCTTTAATCTTTTTTGGATATCTTACCAAAGTATAATTTTTATATATATTTATATATATATATTTTGGCACTCATGTAGAAGTTTCAAAAACAATAAATAATACAGACAACATTTAACTTTACACAACTAAAAACTCTCAAAACACGTAAGTTGTTTCAGTGAGGACTGTGGACTGGCCTAACTAAAACAACTTAAGTGTTTTGACAGTTTCCCATCATCTTCAGGAGTGTAATTGCAAATGTAGAGTACTTCAAATTATAACGTACAGATACATGATGTAATACATATTTATATCCAATCTACATATTACACTATTCTGCTGCTACAAAAGATCACATCACCTATTAACAATTTCACTACATGGAAATGTGGTATGTGTGCATATCATATGTTTTCATAATTGTTTTTCTTATGTTTCTATGCTGGTTTGTTATAGTTGCCTTTGTGTCTGTTGTTCTCTATAACAGATGTTATATACTTTGCCTGCAGGGATGTTGCTGCAACTTTATCCTTTGTGTAGAATAGGTCAATGACAACAATGCCCTTCACTGGCCAAGTGAATGATATCTGTATGTTACAGCCAACGATTGCTGTAAGAGAATGACCAGTCACATGGTGATGCTAATCACAACTGAATAGGATCGAGGTTATCTGTTTAGTATGTAGCTTTAGTTCTATCTGGTTTTAGCCATCCCTACATTTAATTCCTTTTTTGAAAGGTTTTTTATTAGTTGTTTGCTTGTTGTTTTTTTTTTAATGCAGTGTTTCAATAGATATAGGAAGGTTGTATTTATAACCAAGTTCTAAATACAGTGAGGTTCCAACTGTAATATGTATTGTTATCTATTATTGACTGATAATTCCTGTTTCACCTTGTAGTTAAGCTGTTTAAAATATTGTTTACATTAGAATTATGATATTTTTAAATCACTAATAGTTATTAATAATACTTATAAAAGCAGATACTCCATTTGAAACTGTCACCTCAGTGAAATTGGTTGACACCATTATTTTAGATTTTGAGTAATCATGTAATGAAAAAAGAACAAAAGAAAGAAGAACAAGAAATTTGAGCTTTTCAATGATATTTACAGACATTCCCAGAACTTGACTCATTCATTACACAGATATTGTTATAAAAGGAAACACTGTATAGTATTTTAAAGTTCTGATGATCTATTGAGGACATATTTAAAATACCATTTTGATGAACAATCCGAGGCATCCCTACACAGACAGTGCTACTGCCTGCCTGATAAGCTAAATAGTCACCAACTTGCCAAGACCTCATGTCACATTCTCTCTTTCATAAATTTCCAGTAATTTTCTCAAACATTTGCTATTACATCATTTATAACAAATAGAAAGACAAAGTTGTAATTTACAGAACAACATCTAATGATAACCTATTTTGCCAACATATTGAAAACTGTTTCTCAAAGTTCAGATCAAGCAGCTTAGGGAATTATTTTAAGGCACTTATGCCTTAATTATAAAGCCAGTTCAATTATAGTAGCTATAGGACATTGTTTGGTTTGTGCATGTTATTATTTTATGTTCTTAATCATATATATTTGAAATAAATAAAAATTATTTGATGTACTAGTTCCATCATTACAGAAAAAGTAGGTGTAAGTTTCATTGGTGGGGCCAACAGCAAACAAAAACAAGAGGTCAAAGTACATACTAATTTTTTTGTTTTTTATGTATATTTTTCACTTGTTGTTATGAGAGTAACTAAAATGTAAAATTAGAAACTTATTAGGTTAGATTTCTACATAAGGTATGCTCACGAGTAGCTTGTGCATTACGTCTCTTAATACCGTAACTTGAACTATGCATTTGCCATGTGTTTCACAGCTTGTGTCACAGTATTACTAGTAAGACACAGTTTAAAGAGCAATAGAAATTAAATAAAAATCTATGTAAACTGTTACAAGTCTTAAGCTTTTTAGGATAAATAATTGTAATTTTCTGTTACAATATGCAGTCATTCTAGAAATTAAAAAGGGTAATTTAGACTTCATTTTGGGATATATGTTATAAGAGTAGCTCAAGAATTGTCAATGAATTTTGTTGACTAGCTACCTTCTCTCTACCTCTAGTTTATCAGTTCAAAATTAGGGAAGACTAATACAAGTAGCCTTTGTGTAGTTTTGTGAGAATATCTGAAAGAAATGAACCAACAGTTTAACAATATTTTTTTCTTGGACATTTCCATGAAATAGGCTACTAAATTATCTGCCAGTACCAAACACTATCAAAGAACTAAGATGATACCATTTCTAATTTATTTTGAAATTTACAAGATAGCTTTGGTCTGTAACATTTTTGTTATTTATTTTTGGCTTGCTGAACTGGGAATTCATTGCTGAATGATTAATTATCGACCATAATAATTGAATAGTTTGAAGAGCTGAAGGTGTATCAAATCAAAATATTTGATATTTTTATCTGCTTATATACTATAAAGTCATATGACATTTTGACTATTTACAAAGATCAAGTATTAACTTTTTTTAGTTGGAATATATCTACTTGCTAAGTATAACTGGTTGAAAAAAAGTTTTTGTTTTTATGTTTTTGTTAGATGTATTTAGTCCTTATTTTCACCTGTTATTAGATGATAGGCTGTATTTTAACATTTTCTGTGTAAACTGCATTCTCTTTGATTTATAAGTATTCTACAACTACTATTCTAATATTAAAGAAATTAAAAGGTTAAATAGAAATACAAATTATTTACTTTTGTTTTTAAGAATATTGCTTCTTATAAACTTCATAATCGTAACAGAAATCAGTCTTAATTTCTGATTTAGGCTACATGTAGCATAGTTTGTTGTTATGCCATAAAGTACAATGAGGACAAGAATACCAAATTTCAGTAATGCACTTTGTTCATAGATTTCAATCTAGCTATTACTGAACAGACTATAAAAATATAAGATCAAGTTCTTAGAAGTAGTTGAATATATTTATTGATAAAAATTATGTAAAGCCTTTTACTCATCTAAATTCTTATTTAGTAGTTCAGTCATTATTTGATAATGCAGTTGGATTACCCAAATTTTTTAAAATATTTATTCATTCATTCGGATTTTCAGTTAACAAAAACATATGAGTATGCACTGAAAATTGAAAAAAGGACAGAAAATAGAACATGTGCTCTTTATCTAACAAATGATTGGCTTCTTTTCATCATAAAGGTTTATTGTGTTCTTGCTTCTGTAGCAGAAAATTGGTTTGGTTTAAGAGCTGGTCTGATTTGCATAAGAGGAATATTTCTTTTATATTTAAGATAGACTCATCACATGTAGTATCAGTAATTTTAGAAGGTGGGACAAGGACATTATACTTGACTTTAAAGAAATGTTTCAATCTTAACTGAGGCTTCAACATGAATCTTAATTTCCCTTGAGGAATTATAAACTGATCTGAAAGTTTATTCAGTTTTTCTTTGTTATTAACATGAAAGTCTAAGAAAGAAAATTGAGAGTAACAGATTTTGTCACAATTTGTTGTTTCTTATAAGGGTAGTAACATTTGGAACAGTAAATAGCAATACAGAAAAAAACTTTTGTTTTGTAAGATACTTCTTAATATGTTGTATTTCAGCATGAAAGTATCATAGTAAATCAGAACACAAATTGAATTATTTTTGAGGGAAAAAATAGTCTGAAATTATCAAAATGAAAGTATAAAATGAGACATATAACAACTTGATAGTCTTAAATAAGGTAGCAACTAATATCTTGTGGGCTATTGTCTGTTTGTCGATCAAAGTCTTATAGCTGTGTGATAGCTAGTTTGCCAATTTTGAGTTGTGTACACTAGCACAAGTAATTCATTTTCCAGTTTGAGTAACTATAAAAAAAGATTGTATACATATTACTGTTGATAGCTTTTGTAAATACTTTACTTCTTCAAGCTACATCTGATCCTGAAAGGTAAAGCCAGTTTTGGGACAGTGGGTTTTTCTTTATACCATATGTATGTGATAGAAATTGTGAGTGAACAAGAAAATCTGTGTGCATCAGAATAGTCACATGTATGCATCAAGGATCATCGTGGGTTGATATGGAAAGTCATCTTACATGTACTATGAAGATAGACATGATAAGAGAGTAAACTAACTGTTAATTTCCACTAGAACAAAGTTAAGAGAACAAGTATATAGTTACTATTGTATCTCCGTCAACAATGTCTTGTGTAGTACATTATTTACTGTACTTTTTTCTTGGTTATGTTGTGTGTGGCAAACAATCTGACAATGAAAGCACTTAACATTGCAGTTATTATCCTACTGCATATTTAATCTTGGTCTAACTAAAATTCATGTGTATACGTATGTATGTTAAATGCTCATGAAATCACATTAGTTGACATATACAAGTCAGTTTGAACACTTCTGGAAAGAATAAGATCATGAATCATTGGCAAGATAAAACTGTATTTTATTTCATTTTAAAATGTAAAGTTTGAACTTTGCTATTTGTTTGTCTGTGTGTGTCTAGCATGGAATGAAACTTGCTTAGAAAGCCAACTTCAGGAGTTACAATGTACAATGCTGAAAATATGCAGAATTAAGATGCAGTGTTTTGTTTTTAATTTAGTACGGGTCTTTAAATTCAGAAATACTTCCAAACATAGAAACAGATATCCTTTTGTGCCGTGTTGAAAAAAGTGCAGGTAATGCTGTATTCATTATACAGAATGTTGCAGACTGCTAATTACAGGGTTACACCTTTCTCTTTGTTCCCCCTCTCTAGAGTGCTATGTGGAGAACTGCACTCATGATACATGCAATTAGTCTAGA
>NW_013665864.1:246147-248401 GCF_000517525.1 Limulus polyphemus | reverse complement strand
AGTGGATGGCCTCTGAAAGACAGAAATCAACCACCAACCCCTTGAACATTTCACTGACCAGCCTTCACTAATCCCACTGGAGTTCTTAAATGTATGTACATTAACAATTTTCAAACTGACCCCATTTTGATATGGAATTTGAAAATGGCCATCTTAACTGCTATAATGTTTATGTTTCAATGAACTCACAATATTGGCCTCCTGTTTAAACTGCATATCTGTCTCTTATTTCCCATAGATGTTGTAAGGAGTTTTATAGTAATTTTGACCCCAGTTTACTGATCCAAGCTTACTAATCAACTAAAAAGGATTTTTTTTTCATTTTATCAATGATCTCTCATCCAGCAAAGTATCAATATATTGAATTATCACTTTGTGAAAAATAAAAACTTATAAAAGATGAGGGGTGTCAACCTAAAATGTCTGCCAGTACAATTTAGCTGAAAAGTATAATGTAGGCAGATCTACAGTAGGTGACGTAATAAGAAAGAAAAGCTTATTTTCAACAAATTGAACTCAATACAAATTCATAAGGACAAGGATATAATCCTCATGCAATTTTTTTTGCCATAAATGGTATGAAAATGGTTCAGCACTGCCAGGGCAAAAGGCATGCACATCTTCAGACCCATCGTTACAAAAAATCTCTCCAATTCACAAATGATCACTTACTACCAAATTTAAAGCTCCAAATAGTTGATCAGATCAATGGAGAACATGACATTCTGTTAAAGCCTTTAGTTTTAATGGTGGAGAGTCCCACTGTTGAGAAAAATGCTGTTGATGATTACCAACTCATATTGCTTGAAATAATAATTGGCTACTATCTTTAGTATTAGTAACTTACTATTGATAATGACTTTGTCTTATTTGTGTAAAATGTAATTTAAATAGGAATAAGTATATTTGCATTTTTTAGTTCATCATCAATAGCAAACACTATTCAGTATACAAAATTCTGAGACAATACCTCACCTCTGCACTCAGAATTGCTATATTCCTCATGCATTGCCTAAGAGATTTACATACCACTAGCCTTGAGCTAACTCCCACCTAAATTCACATTATTAACATGCACTTTGTTGGCGCATGATGATGGGGTGCAGTCTCTCTGTATCTATGTCCTTTACTCTCTCACCATCTGTTGGGCATTTTCTCAAGGATCTGTTGGTCAATATTCAATCTGTCTATTCACCAATTATTGTTTATTTCAAGTGCCAAAGGGGTAGCTGTTCCGGAACTCTTTGCTTTCATGCATTAGACTTGCTATTTTGTTTTTTTCCCATAAGGTTTGTCTCGTGGCTAGCTGTGTGCTTAGGACTCTAAACTTGGTGGTTGTTCACCTCTCCCTGTCCTAACAGGGTTCTGCCTCTTTCTGGTCTCTGGTTCCTCATTCTCTAGCTATATCTGCTAATGCTTTCAGCCAAGACTGGTTTTCCATTTTTCTATATACCTATCTTCTTCCTTATGTCTTCGCTTTGATACATGACACTGTGTCATGTCCTGTTGGTGGTGCCTCTTTAAGAGGCTCAGCCCTTCTTTTCTCTATTCCTCTACTCCTTCATTTAGCATCCAGGCTCCCTTTTCTTCTGCTTTCCTGCTCCTACCACATTTCTCTCCCAGGGGTGTGGTCTCTTCATTTTCATATGCTGGGTTTGTCCCGTCCATTTTTTGCAGGGCTGGACTCTAGTCATGTGTTCTTTTTTTTATTCTATTCCTGTCATCCTTCACTTCTGTCCATCTATCAATTGCATCTGATTCTTCCTTCTTCACAGATGCTCTTGTCCTACTCTCATGTCTGACTGGGACTTTGTTGCAATTTTCACACACTTCCACAGGATCCATTCAAGCCATTAACTTTATTCTTATGATTTCATCTTTCTTCTACTTCTCACCTATTATTATTGTCATTCAGATGTTCATGCCATCAATGCTTCCTGCACTCTCTTTCATCATACTTCCTTCTTCTACCAACCAGATCTTTCTTCCTAATACTTCAGGTAGGTAATCATTCTTTTACATTTTATTAGATTTGTCAACTGTCTCACTTTGTCTAGTCTCATTTTCACTAGCCCTTCCATGAAGCTCTTCAAGCTGGCAAGTAGATGGATCTGTGCACACCTGTCTCCCATTATCTTTATTATCTAGCTGTTTTGTCTCTTACAGGGTTTCGATTCATTCCAGTTGCTCTTCCTCACTACACCTACATACCATCTTTGTGAAGAATAAGTACATTTTCCTTTTCAAGGCCCTT
>NW_013665864.1:242909-245195 GCF_000517525.1 Limulus polyphemus | reverse complement strand
GCTACTTATCAATACCTGGTCACTAGGGTGATAGAACTTGAATCATTTTTATAGGATGTGCTTAGTGCAGTACGGTGAGAAGTAGAGCAGTGGTAACACTGTCAGTGTAGTATGACTCACCCTTCACACAACTAATGTGTCCTCATATAGCCAGAGCCTGTTCAGTAGAGTCAAAATGAGCACTCACCATACTGTTTGATCGCACCCTAAACACCCTACACATATTGAATCACCAACTGCTTGTGTGCAGGTACTTGGTTGGCCATGTTTGAATTCAACCCATCCCTGTGACCCGTGGGACTCTTTTGCCTCTCTCCACTTTCATCTCGAGCAAAATGTGTACCCTAGTCGAGAGGACGTGGTCACCCACAGGTTTGGTCCTATGGAGTCCCTGCCACTTATTGTCACACTCCATGAGTTTTCCGCTCAGGTACATTCTGAAAAGAGCTCATCTATTTTTAAAATTTGCACTGGCCCCTTCACCATTTCAAATTGAGATTATAGCAATTCTGTGGTTGGAGGTGTAGCATTGTCTTGGAAGTTAATATTTTTTTATACTGAAAATGTATTTACAATAGATACTCATTCTGCACATATTCTCATCCAACCTTCCCTATTTCTGGTACACCTTTTTTTTTCTAGCCTCAACTAAGAATAAATTATCTCAAGTACAAATGCTAGGAGTTAACTACGCATGAAGGTTGTGTTGCCTTCATTTTGGTGAATGGCTATTATTGCTTGGTGATGTCATCATGCACCAGCACAGTTCATGTTAAACACATGAAGTTAGATGCAGCACAGTTCATGTTAAACACATGCAAATCTTTTAGGCAGACACACAACAAGTATAGCAATTTTGTGTTTGGAGGTATCTATCAGAAACACATTTTCAGTGTAAGAATATGTTAACATCAAAAATGCACAAAAAGAACAACATTCAACAGATATTTCTGAAAAGAAGAAAATGGCCACCCCTCTAAACTGACCATTTTTGACAGTCCCAAAGGCAGCGGGGTTGTAGCTCAACTGTGTGTATATGTTCTGTATTTATTTAATCTTAATTACATTTAACTTTTATTACAGCCTCAAAGAAGAAAGATAATAACCTATGCTCTTTTGACAAGTGGACTTTCTTTCATCATGCATTTTGTGTTTGGTTTTTCTTTCCTCTTTTTTTTGTATTTAAACATTTCCTGTAAGTAGGTATTTGCTATTTCATGATTTATGGCTTTAAAAGGTTTTATTATTATACCTTTTTTTTTCAGATTTTATTTCATATGTCATTTTAGAAGATTTTGTTTTTATGCTATCTTCAAGAATATTATTTTGTGTCATTTTAAATGATTTAATTTTACTTCTATGCCCGTTTTATGGTTTAATGTTTTGTAATATATATATATACATATATTGAAAAAGGGGGAAACTGTATTTATAGTATTATGGTCCTATGTGATTTCCATCAGCTATTGATTTTTTTTTGTAACATTGTAGGATATAATATTGAATAGTAATTTTCTTTCACTTGTTTTATTTAGTGGCATTATTTCCTGTTTATTACCTTTTTATTCTAGAATGGTCAACAGTTAAGTGTTTCTCCTTCTTTTAAGTATTCCCCTTTATTGTCTGTTTACTGCCTTTTTCTTTACCTCTCCCATCTCATATTCATTATATTTTCATTTGCTGTATCCTTTTTTTTAAGGGATGGTTTTATGTATTCTGTGATACATTCAATATGATACATGCAATATGCATGTTTGTGTGTATAATAAAATTCTAGACTAGATTATGAACCTCCTGATATATATCTGTATTATCTCTTTATACTTCATGTAACCCTTTCACATCGAGTAGGTAAAAGTATGTACGTCACAGCCTTTTACAGGGTTACATTCAAGATTTAATTAAACTACTTTGTTTTAGTGTGTATGAGTAAATGTGGCTAATAAATCAAATTTCAATATTATATAGTGGCCCAGCATGGACAGGTGGTAAGGGTGCTCACCCTTTCAGCCATGGGGGCATCATAATGTGATGGTCAATCCCACTATTTGTTGATAAAAGAGTAGCCCAAAAGTTGGCGGTGATGACTAGCTGCCTTCCCTCTAGTCTTTCACTGCTAAATTTGGGATGGGAAGCACAGATAGCCCTCAAGTAGCTTTGTGCGAAATATGTTTTGTGTATCTTCATGTAATTTTATAAGCTTTCAGTAAGCATTAAGAGTCTTTTGTAAAAAAAAAAATCAAAGTTTTTAATGAAGTGCAAAATGATTTTCATGTTAAGATTAAA
>NW_013665864.1:215594-242899 GCF_000517525.1 Limulus polyphemus | reverse complement strand
GTTAAGATTAAAAATACTTATCTTCATCTCAAAAATCTCAAATTTCATTTGCATAATTTGTAAAATCTCCTAAATAAGTTTCAAATATTTTTTTTTCAGTAAAACTATATTTTATCTGTTATTTTCTCTATCTGAACTCTATATGAGGTTGGTCAATTTGACCAACTTTGTAACTACCATAAAAAATGCAAGATATATCTAAATTGCCTTTTTTTCTTCTAGAATGACTTCAGTTTGTAACATGAAACTACATTTGTTTATCCTAGATGCTTTAAACATCGAATACTATACAAATGTTTCTACTTAAATTTTTTATTTGATTGCCCTTTGAAATGTGTTTACCTAATATTCCCACCATGCAAGTTGTAAAATCAAATGGTAAACTTGTAGTTCATCTTACCTTATCAAATTACATAATACACTTGGCTAACTCACAAGTTGTTTGCAAGTGTACCTCGTAAAATTTTTAATTGTTATCATTTTTTATTTTACCTAATTTTACCTTATCTAACCTAAAAATTTTATAATTTTTACATTTTAGTTACTTTTATAATAATATATATGGAATACACATGAAAAAACAAGAAATATAGTACTTACTGGTTCTATTTTCTGTTGACTGTCAATGAAACTTAACCTTACCTTTTTATTTTAATGGTATTACTGCACTAAATACTTTTTTATTTAATTAAGTTATGCACCAAAGAACACACAATAATACACAAAAAGCAGATAATGTTTTATAACTCACAACTTTTCTGGCCTTCTAATTATGTGACAAGAACAGTTAAAGATTAAGCTAAGCTTGTCAATGTGTTACCTGTGGGAATAAAATTTGAACTGGAAGCAAAACAGACAATTCTATATACAGAAACCAACATAATATAATACGTAATTTGATCAATTGAAACTTTGACTTCCTATTGGTTACAAATGATATAGTATTAAACATCAGAGAGAATTATTGGCAATTTGTGAAAGAGAGGATGTGACAGCTGGGCATAGTAAGAGGGGCCTGACTTTCTAGTTTATGGCTCTGTTACCAAATAGAATTGAGGACTATAAAAATTATGCTTCACCTGAGCAATGACAATATTTAAATAATGAGTAATTTACATTAAATTTCATACTTCTTGGAGGGTTGGTAAATATCTCAGTGAAGAGAAGATACCTAGAGAGCAAATGTAACAATTCTCATACTAGGGGAAATTGAAGATTTTGTTTTTTAATATTACATTATAAAATTTAGAACTTGTATAATATTCAAATTTGAATTATTAGCTATGTTATTATACCAAGTTTATTTGTATACCATTATAATAAAGTACTTTAAATTTTGAATGTAACTCACTAAATCCTCGTGACATGCAGAAAAGGATGTCAGTATGGAAAGAGTTAAAAGGTTTTCCATTCGTATTTGAGCTCCTACACTATTTAGGCTCAGTCTCAGATGGAGAACATCATCAGACTTTCTGAGTGCTCCAAACTGGCCCCCTTTCTTGTCGTAAGCTTGCCACTGCAGGGTTATGGCTGTGAATGACATTCACAGCACCAGGAGAGGTTTTCTCTTAGATATAGCCACCTTTCCTGCAAGTAGTTCTGTGTTAGCCTTGGACTCATTCCTCTTCATATCATACACCCTTCTTCCTGAAAAAAAAGCATCTCCACATTTGCTCAAACTAATTTACTTTACTGGAATGTTCACAAGTCCAGCTGTTAACCTTCTCAGAGAGAAAACAAACCCCCAGAACAAAAATATCCTTTGGTCACGGCTCCAACATTTACCTTCCTTCCTTACTACTATGTGATATTTTCTGGCTCACATATTGTCCTCGAGGTAGTCAGTTACAGCCAACTAAATGGAAATTTGAAGGATGATGAATTATGGTATGTGTGTTTTTATCTCTCTGATCTCTAACTGAGTTTATTAGGAAGAAAGAGTATAATTACAGGAGTTACACAATAATAATCTTTAATAATACTACAAAAACACAATCACAGTTAATAACATAAGAGAAAATGGGCAGTTTGGTCTGTTGGGAGCATTTTGGACCGTCAAGAAAGTGAAATTTTCACTGTGAGCTTTTTCTCACACCAATTCAAAGTAAACTACAACAATGTAATATTTAAGACTCAAAGTTAAAATAAAACAGTGTCTAGCACCATGTGTTAAAGTAGAATACTCTACTAAACCTTTAAGACAAAGTTAAAGTAATAATAATAGAAAAATCTTACTAATATCTCAGTTCATTTGCATTTTATTTTTACAATCAAAAGTTAAGTTAAAAATTACATTTCAAGCCCAGCTTTATAGTTCAGTAAAATTTCTGACAAATCTGCTAAACAAAGGAGAAACTGGCTTTTAATAGAAATCGTACGACAACAACCTAAGCCAGGTGTTACACACAAAACACTATTCTGCATGTGACATCAAGTGCTGGGATAGATAAAACTTCCAGGCTATTACTCAGTTCACTGACGGTAAAGACAGGTTTTAGTCCAGGATGTTGTGTGTTATCTTCTCAGAAAGAAACTGTTAATTGTCAATTAGTGGATGAGGTTGTAGACAGAGCTAGCATGAAGCAAAGTTAGTTAAGATGTATTTACTTGAATGACTTTCCACATCCAAAATGAACTGAAAGAAAATACAGAAATTTCAAAAAATTTTTACATACTAACTAAGGAAAGTAGGAAACATATGGTAACATCCTGTACCACACTGTACACAATATAATTCTAGCTACACCATTCTGTAGAGGCTAGTTTTTTTAGATAGTGCTTATTAAAGATTGTATATCCAGGATTTTGATACCAAATAGATTGGCTAACACACAATGCTGCAATTTGCTATAACTTCATGTGTTATACTTTTCATGATGTGTTGTGCTGAATCTTCTTTTAGCTTTAATTTTAAGGACATAATTCTTTTTTTTTCTGCTGTTTCTAAAATGGAAATATTTAATATTAAATTTAACTGAAAAACAACTCTCGGACTTGAACCCAGGACCTCTGGCTAACACAGCAAGTGTTCTACCACTGAGCTATCCTCCTAATTCTTCACTTATAAAGTGAAAGTGGATTATAAAGCATGTAAAAACACTGTGCTCCTACTGGATATGTAAATTAATCTGTTTTGGAATAGCATTTTATTTATTGTTGTAATTTTTAAGCATCTATAAGAGTTTTTCAGTTCACTTTAATTTAGTAAGGATATTGATTTAAAAAAGACAAAAATATGTATAAGAATAATTTGTATTCATATATATTGTTTTACGATAAATACTTTTTTTTAAATAAAAAACTGAAGACTTGCAGCTAAAAGTTGCTAAGGGAATCCCAAGCCCACGGCTCTTAATAATGCAGTTACTGTATATTTGCATTTAAATAAAAAACTGAAGACTTGCAGCTAAAAGTTGCTAAGGGAATCCCAAGCCCATGGCTCTTAATAATGCAGTTACTGTATATTTGCATCAAAATTGATCATAGTAGTAGTAGATGGTTTTCTGTGTGCACATGCATAGATGAAAGTTTTAAAATATTCCAATGAAAATTTCTTCACAAAACTTGTTTCTTGTTGGAAATATTTCACACTAATTGCCTGTGCACCATTTGAGATCAGAACAGCATATATTTCATTGCACAAAAACATTCAAAAGTGTTGTTCTATCACTAATATTGATTTCATTTTCAGTATATACAAGAATCCTTTTGATATCCGTGCTATACGGTTTCAGTTTTGAAGTCAAATTCATAATCAATATCACTGTCAAATGAACACATTCTTGCTGTACATGAGGTTAGACTACGTCATTACATCTAGTGATATTTGTTGAATATTAGCCAGGCCTGATAGTTAATGATGCTTCAGATGTTTCTATGTAATCTTCAATTTTTTTTTAATTTATCTGTGAGCCAGATCTTCACATAAACTTGTAAATATAATTTATCACTTGTGAACTGAAAAATGGTTCTTTTGGAATCACATTAGCATTTGTTCCACATATGTAAATGACTGATGCTTAATCTCACCAGGTTCTATCCACGTGAAATACTAGTTTTATTTGTGCAACACAAAACGTACTGAATCTTTTTTTTTTTTTTTTCTAATCAAATGCATAAATGTAGCTTATATTACAAGTGCTGTTATGTAAGTTTGCAAGAAGAGTTATTTGAGCCTTTTCTTTTTTAGCTTAGTGGTTGAAAATAAGAGAGTAGAAGTAGAACTTTAGAAGCATTAATACACATGTAACAGCCTTACCTAACTCTAAGTTGATTGAATGCAGTGTATTGACCAAATTTAGTGAATTCAACATTAACTGAGATTCTTTGTAGCCTCTTTATTTTCTTTTGGCTCATAGAATCACACACACATACAAGAAGACCACCTAAAATCAAAATGTGTGAATAGCAAAATTTGTGCCTTCTTGTATTTATAATTATAGAAATAAATAACACGAGAGTTCATAGAATACTTTTATTTGTACAGAAGCATTAAATATTAACATATAATTTCCAATAACAAAAGACATGTTTCAAGTTTAGATTCGGTAGTATTACAAATGATTTAGGTATTGGAATTTAGTTTGTACTGTTTGTTTTTTCCAGGTCAGACTGGTTTACTGAAACATATATCTGGAAGTCGTCGAAAAGAAACTCAAATGCATCTCCAGAGAAAACTTCAGGAAAAAGAGCTCATCAAAGAACAAAAACGAAAACTTCAAGAACAGAGAGCTCTTATGTTTAAAGCACACTCCTCTAAGTCTTCGTTAGGCAAGAAATCTTCAGGAATTAGTTCAAAGTGGAAATCTGGATCACCATCAAGCTCTTTAGAAAAGCATTACAAGCTCAGCTCATTTGGGGATATGGAGACTGACACCATAAAAACAGAACAGTTAATAACATTAAATTCTGAATATGGTGATTTAGATGATGAATTAAAGCGAGAAAGACACAAATCAGAACCCTGCACTAAATCAACTAATGCCAGCAGTGTAAAAGAGGAAAGAGCTTTATCTGTTATAGGAATTCCTGAAAATTCTGATGAGGAAAAATCCAAAAGTGCATCGGGAAATACCAATAAAGATTGCTTTGAAACTGTACAAAGTCTAGACGAAGCATCCAAAAGACTAAACAAATTACCAATTCCTAGGAATAATAGTAGTGTTTGTATAACTCAAGCGATGCCCAGTATCATTATTGTGCCTTCTACATTTTCACACCAAGTTCAAGTTCAGTCACAATGTGGTCAGTCTTGTCAAAAGTCAAATGTTTGGAAATATAAAAAAATCCAACCTAAACCAATGTCTGGCAGAACAAGGCTAGGTTCATCAAAGTTCAAAAGAAATTTGTCAGTACTTCGATGCAATATACAGAATAAAGATGAGAGTCATCAAAAACAAGATGTGGAATTGGCATCTAACTTACACCTAAGTGCTTCATCTAGCGAAAAATGTGACACCTTATGCAAACCAAGTACTTACAGTGTTGGAGGTTTATGTGATGACAATCAGAAAGCAGATGAATTGGTGACAAATAAAGTTGTATCTTTTACCAATGATGCTTCTATTGCGACACCGAAAACAAATGACGTAAGTAAGGTAAAAAATAATAAAATGGAAAATGATCCAATGTCTTGTTCTCAAATACTTCCATTTACTTGCATCTCTAGTACTAGCATGATACAGGCAAAGATGAATCAATCAAGTATTAGTGGACTTGAGGACCATACAAGTTTTGATGAAAATGCAGAGTTAAAATTTCACTTAGACTCAGTAAAGGCAACCAACAATATAGATTTGGAATTATTTAGTGAATTAAGCCAACAGACAGTCAAACGACATTTTGAGGAAAATGAACCTCTTATTATTACATCCAAAAAACCTCACTTAGAATCACAAAAGAATGAAACAGAAAAGTCAGAAGATGAAAGCTGTTTACCTTGGTCAAAATTGGAGTCACAGAATTGTACAGAAAAAACTTTTGATAATAAAAACACAGAATTGGTGGAACTTGGAAATATTTATACTCCTAAGAATAGGGGTATCATAAAACAGACAGACAATGAGGAAGTGAGTATTCATGAATTGGAGAGTGATGCGCTAATGGAATATCTACAGGAAAAGGCTTCTTATTTCTCAAACCCAGCTAAATCTGCTTTAGTTCCTTGTACCAGTCAGAGTTTGGCAGCCCATTCTTCAACATTCAATTTGCTATCAAAAGAATGTAGTAGTAACCAGAACAACCAGCTTTCACAGTTGAGGATGCTCTTGGAAAAAAATTTGCCACACACTGTTACACGAGGAGTCGGAAATACAAGACAGTCATTTAGATCAGCAAAGGTCATAGATAATCCAAATAATGCAAATGGTGAAGATAGTATTATGAAGAAAGATAGTTACTGTGGTAACTTTAGCGAGCTGCGCCAAGCACTATTAAGACCTGCCATTTCAAATCCAACCATTCATTGGAAACAGTCATATAAGGGCAGGAAGACAGCAAACAAAGGAAATGGTGTGCTCTTAGGAAATCAAATGAAACATCTTGAAAAACTTTCTGATACAAATGTAATATCACATCAAACCTCTGTAGAGGAACAAGAAATAGTTCCATGCTTTCCAGGATTACTAAATAATAAACTACTTTCACAGTCAAAAACACAAAATTCACACCCATTAACAAATTCTCAAGAACAACATCTTGATCAAACTGTAATTAATTCAAATTTAGATGATATCCAGAATGAGGTAGATTTATCCATAAATGATATTAAACTTGAGAATCAATTTTCAGGAGATTTGGCTTCTTTTGCTCATATGCATTCAGTACCTCCAAGTCCAAACACTCGACGAAGAGCTTTTAATTTCCTTCCGATATCACCTCACCAAACCCCGTACTCTGATATAGCAGGTACTCCAATCTCTGCATCTCCAGTTCCTTCACAAGGAAGAGGAGGAGGAGGGTCAGGTATTTTAACAGGATCTAGTATTGGAGCCAGTGGGACTTCTCAGCCACCCAGTGCTGCAAGTAGTCCATTTGTTTCTCCTAACTCAACACCAATACCGTGGACCACACGTTCACGACACAATTCTGGGCAAACTTCATATGGAACAGCCAGGCATACTCCCTTTCAAAATATGGATTCTGGTGTTTCTTCTGTTACAAATTCTCCTTTTGTATCACCTCATGCAACCCCTGCACCTGTTAGTAGACTTAGACACAATTCTAGCCAAAGTCAAGGAAAGACTGTCACATTTAGTGCAGGACCTATTGTTATGCATACCCAGACTAGCCACCTTGGTCATATAATGCGATCAAGACACAGCTCAGGCCCAGGTGGCCCACCATCTTTGCAACCTGCCATCTCACAGTTAGCAGCTCCAAGAAGTGCTCCAATGTCCCCAATGATAGGAGAGAATTCTTCTCAAGACCCTTTTAACTTTTGCTCTTTAGGAGGAACACCAACAATTCGTTCGCGCCACAATTCATCTTCCAGTTTAAATCCATTATCTCCAGTTACAGGTCCTCTCTCTCCTAATGAACATGTTAAAACAGAATTCTTAAGTTTTTCTAGTATGGATCTTGCCAGTGAGACTCAAAATGCTGATCAGCCCATGGCAATCACTGTTGCAAATGAAGATAGTGGGAATTTAGGTCTCATTCAAGATAATGTTCCTGCAACCCTTCAGTCTCAAGAGGTATTCTCTTGGAATCCTGAAAAACAGCAACTTTCAGCTCTTGATGAATCTGATTCTCTGATACCATCACAAACTGGGTGGCCATCTGTCTTCAGTGGTAAGAATAATCAGTTATGGTCCGGAAACAGGCAGAGGCATGTTTCTGGATCAGTTCTAAACCACCATTCTGCTAATGGAACTGTAAGCATGTGTGATTCTCTTTCACAAGAAGTCCAAAATTTTCTAAAAAATTCACCCCAGATTAGCATTGGAAATCGCAGTCACTCGGTTCCACCTCACCAAATGGTTCAGAACTTGCTTGATCAATATGGAAATTCGGAACTGTCCGAGGAAAATTTTTCCAAGTCTTACCCTGTTACACCAGTGGTTAATCAGTCTTTTAGTTTCCCATCATCTTCTTTACCACATAGCATGAGTAATCTTCATTGTCATGAAGATGAACTTACAACATATAGAAATATTGTGTTATCTGATAGTTTATCCCAGCAGGACCCTCTACAAACCTCAGTCAGCCAAGATTCCAAGTGGAATAGTTTTGGTAATGGCTGTGATAATATGGAAGAAGATTCAACAAGAAAAAGTGTAAACGATTTGTTAGATGACCGACCATTAGAAGATGACCTTCAGGCCACACTAGAAGATCTAAGGGCTTGTGACGATTTTTCCCAGTTTGCAGAAGAATTGGAAGAAGACTTTAAAGACAGCATGGGGGTAGTGATTTAAAATAATTTTATTGAAAATGTGTAATCTACTAACTAATGAAATATAAACATTTTTTACACACCTTAGAATAGTATGTTTTATGATAGTATGTATTTCTGCATTACACTAGAAATGTTATTAATCCTCTGTGGTGGTTTGTTTCCGTGTTTTGTAAAAATAGAGTATTGAATTTATGGACCACTCACTTTCAGTAATAAGTGAATTAAAAAAAGGAATTCTCAGTGTTTGTGAACTACAAGGTGATAAAGATGTTGCAAATATCATTCACATACTTTCAAGAACGAAATATTGCAATCAGGTAGTGAGTAGTATGTGGTGATTCAAAATTAGTGAAATTGTCATCAGAAGAAGTGTAACTGTGTTTTCAAGAAAAGGTGAGGAGCATGTGTAAGTTTAAGTGATGTTTATTAGTTTTCAATTTTATAAATGAATTGAAGACTGGTGAATTTTAGTATCAGATATAATGCCATGTTGCATTTCTTTGTAATAAAATTCTGAGGATATTAACTAATAACATTTTAAATATTGAAGGAGTTGCTTGATTTTTTTTTTATACTTTCCATACATTATCACAATACTATTAAATTTGTACACGTTAACTCTTATTTTTCTACAGCCAGATTGAAACATAAATGGAACTTCTTTGAGGCAGCATTTTAGTTATAGTTTATAGAATTCATGCTTTTCTTTATATTGTATAACTGACAAAAAATTCAGTATCTGTTACAAGTGAAATTGTAATTCGTACTAGTATAGAGAATTATGTGAATTTTTCACTAGAGTAAAAAATCATTTTAGTAGGAGTTTCTCTTTTTGGTTATGGATAAAAAATTAAATTGTTCAAAAAAAATATTTTAAAAGTGTTATCTCAGAGTAGTTATAGGCATTCTAAATTAATAGTGTTGTAGTATAATTAGCAATAAGTTATTGATCATTGTTGTAATGTATCTATTTCAGAATAGGAGGGTCTTCAAAATATTGTCATTTAATTCATGTAATTCTGCCTGAAATTTAAAGAATGCAATCCAAGACTGAAAAGAAAGGACTTTTGGCACCAGATTACATTTGCTATTATACTCAGCTTTATCAGGAGTATTTACTATACAGGTACATTAACAACTTGAGTATGATATCTGATATTTCTATAATAAATACTTACACGTTGTTATAACAATGCACATAATATGACAATAGAAGGTACACATTCATAGTGAAAATGCAGAAATTAAAGCAGATATATTAACATTGTAGTGTCATACTGTACATATATACACAATTAAGAAAAACAAATAGATAGTGGCTGATCTGTGCTATAAATCTTTAAGCATATGTTTTAGTCTTGTAAACTGACCTTGTATTATTATAACTAAAATAGAATATATTCAAATTTACATTTATACAAACAAACATTCTATGAAATAAGTGAACAAAAATCAGAAGTTTTCTGTAGTAATTTTTCAAAATTTTAATATCTGAAATCTCATAAATGTAAAAGTTTTAATGTATCCCAAACATAAGTATGTTTACATAGGAATTTTAGGAAAGAAAACAATGTGTTATTTTTATATATTTTAATACTCTAAGAAATCTGTTACACCTTGAAGCAGATTCATCCTGTGTTCTATTTGGCTGTAGAAAAAACCTCGAATATAGGGTTACTTTTTTAGCATGTTCACAAATTTCTGAGATATTCTGGCAGACCATTTCACCAATTTGATTATTCATTGTAACAGATTTGATATACATGGTTTTTGTAGAAATTGAAACAAAATTTGAATATTCTTAGTATAAGAAATTCATTTATATGCAGTTCAGTGGACACTTTCAGAGTGGATTATATATAATGTTCATACTAAAGTAACAACAAAGAAATGACAGCATTGTACTACTGATAGCATATTTGTGCATGCTTATTTGATCTTTACTATAAGTTGTTTCATTCCTTCAGAAATGAAGTTCTCCTTTGAAACTTCCAAATTATACTGTGTGTACTGTATGTTTTAAAGGGATGAAATGACAGAGGTATGGCTCAAATGTTATATATTTTGTTTTATTATCATAAATGGTTTCAAAAAACAAATGTGTTGACATGATATATAGATTGTGAATAACAGGATCTTAACATAATTATTTTGAGTAGTTGGCTAGTATACTTATGTAATTACATTTACCTTCTTTTTTTTTTGTATTCTTTGTGTATAATGTAAACGTTTGTTGCTTTTATTGTTTAAGTCTCATTTCAGAGAAGATGCCAGAAGGTTTTTCATGTTGAAATAACATAGTATGGCCATTAAATAAAAATTAAATAATTTCTTAGGACTTTAGCTTTAAAGATTTTGTTGCTGCTAGAAATTTAATCTGTGGATTGACAACTGGCTACAGTAAATTGTTAAAAGTGCTCTGCAACAATAGGGTGTTCAAAGTTCTGTGGTTAAATGTGACTGATATTTTGTTTCATTTATAGAATTATTTAAGGTATACCTACATTTTAATTTTTTTGTCTTTACTATTGCAGCTAGGGCCTTTAAGCATAACATTCCAAGGTCTTAACTTTTAAATGATGGTAACTTCATAAATTACTCAGTTTTTCTTATAGGATATTGTATGAAATGTGATAATGTTTTTGATAGTTTAACATAAAAAGATTAATTTTTATTTAGTTTAAAGTTAGATACAACAGTTATTGTCATAGATAACATCTCTTAAACTAAAGTGATTTGCATGAGAATGAGTTTGAAAATATGTAGTGATATGCTTTTACTAAATTTTTAAATTTTAGTTAGTAGAAAAAATCAGGAAAAAGAGACTGTTCTTTGAATTATATTTTCTGGTGAAAGGTATGATATGCAACTGAAATTTTTAAACTATTTGTAAATCAGTTTTCAGGTTTAGTGTATTTATCACAACTACACTGTAGTTATAGAATACAAAGAGGGACTTGTAGCATTTATTTCAAAGTAATAGCCCTTCCTTTTTTGTGCATAATGCTGTATATGTACCACCATTAAGAAATGAAAAAGACTGATCAAACATTACCACTTCTCTTCAGCTTGAGAGAATAATTAAATTTCTCTTGATGCTTTAGTTGTATTAAGGTTTTTTTTGTTTTGCTTGAGAAGGTAATTTTTTTCTCCATAAAGGTGAGCCAGCACCTGAGGCTCTTTTTTGTTTTAACAGTATTATATATTTGACTTTTCCAACCTACCTAATCCAGCAGAATCTTGCAATAATATTAAATTTGAGGATATTTTATTGCAACCAACATAAATATTTCTCCAACTTTTTTTACACATATAGCATTGGAACGTTTATCAATATGTATGTGCTAGTGTCTGTTAGTACGTCTTGCCGTGTCCAATACTACGAACTGGTACCTGTCTACTCAGACATTTGTCATGAGGTTTTTCTCAAAAACTGTATCTGCCATTAAGTATCTCGTAGTCGTTTATGGTACTAGGACTTTTTTACTTTGTCTTTTCTAAACTAAAGTATTTTGGTTGTTTGATTTTTGTTCATAGATAAGTAGATTTTTAAACCGAGATGGAATTTCCTAATAATTACATTTGAGATACTTGAAAGCTCATCATTATCTTTATATTGAAAACTTCTGATTTGGAGCATCTCTCGTGGTGCTGAAATCAACAGCTCTCAATGTGAATTCAGTTAGTAATTTTTTAAGGGTTGTGTGAACTCTGCCGTCTGTCACCATGACACTTGCATTTTTTCTTTGCATTGTAATCTTACCCCTTATCAACAGTGTGACTGAACCAAGAATAATTGCAACTACTATTCAGGCTATTATAGCCTGCTTACAAACCTTTGCTGAAGCATAATTAAAAACATACAGTAGAGAGTAAATAGTATCTGTATGTAACTACTTCACTGCATTATTTACGCGTTAAAAATTGCCATATTTTGGATCAGATTAAGAATAGCAGTACTATTTATCACCGTCTTGTTTGTTTGTTTTTTGTCGTTTATTTTTGTTTTTGAGGACTGTAAAGATACCTTCACTAAAAGATAAATCGTTTGTTTGAATATTTCGAATGTGGAAATTCTATTTCATTTATAATTACTGAAGCTTCTACAAAATTAAGTTTTAAAACTGTAATTCGTGATTCTTTCAAAGTGTTGTATTTGTATATTATATAAAGGCTTAACACCTGATCGAATTGCTTGTAAAATGTGGCTGAAATAAGTTCGTTCTTAAAATACGACGTAGATGTTTTTACTAACACGCATAATTTGGACAACAAATTTTATGTTCTTGTTTATTAAGTATGTTGTTCTCACTTTTCTTGTGAGTTATACTTCGGACAAAGATCTCATTGTTGAAAGGCATATCTTTCGTTTGTTCAAATTCTAATGCATAGAAATTATGCTTAAAGTAAGATGTGTCATTTATTATTATAAAATAGTTTAGTCTCTAGTTTTTGTGTATAACATTTTTAATTTCAAGTGCATTTTAACGAATTAGGGTAAATGTTTTAGTTATTAGTACAAATATACTTCTGAAGAATTGTTCATTAATTCAAGGTTTTTGAGTTACGGTACTTGAACACCCTGGTAATTTTTTGTATTCATACTTTATATGCAGTAGATAATAATCTACAGATCTATTTAACTTTCTTGTTTTATTTGTAATACACCATAACGACCCCCCAGTGACGCAACGCTAAGTCTGATGACTTATAACGCTAAAAACCAGGTTTCAGTACCCGTGGTTGGTACAGCACAGATAGCCCATTGTGTAGCTTTGTGCTTAACAACAAAAACACACATACTGCATCGTTTGTTTAAAGCTCACCAACTTTAGAAACGGAAATATATATATATGTAATGTGCAAGTTTAAGCAGATAGGGTTATGCTTGTGGTTCTTTGAATGTGACTGATACATCTTCACTGTAAAAACTACGTACGGAAACAATTTCTTAGGGTCAAGAGGTGATACAAACTACAAAAAAATTCACTTTTCCAATTCGGTCATTAAACTAATTCTCAATACTAGACCTACTAAAAATTCGAAAAGTTTCAACCAGTAAAGACCATTCTAGGCATTTCCTGTTCAATTGTTTCTATACAGCGCAAACAAAAGCAGTCGTGGTGGAGGAGACTTTTAGTAAACAATGACAATTTTATCCCCATGTATATATTTATATAAAACATCATCAACAACTTGTGTAATATTGCAAACAAATCTTCAAATTAAGGCTGTAAAGTTTAATGTAAAACCTGTTGTTTGTTTATCAGAATTCATCTTTTTTAAATATTATTTTAGTGCAAGTATCTTGTTTGGATTTTTTAATGCTGTTTCTGAATACTGTAGTCTTCCCGGTGATTTTTTCCTATTAACTTTAAAATTGTGTTTCTACCAAAAGGTTAGTTATAAAAAATTAATAAGGTACATGTAATCTTTGTCGTAACATTTTTTTTTGTCTTCAATTCCTGGTATATTTTCACTTTGAACATGTGAGCATCCATCAGAAATTATATCAGTTCAAGTTTGTTTTACGTTTTATTCTGGTTGCTATAGAGAATAATCTTTAGCTACTGATGAAAATTATAGATGCGTTCAATTCGGAATGAGTAACTATAAAACTGTTTCTAAGGGGTTAACATGGCAACAGTATGTAATTAGTCAATCTGAGTTTGTTCTTTAACTGAATTCATCTGTCATTGTGAAGTCGCCGTCTTCTCTGTGGTAGAAATAAACTGTTGCTTTTCTTAAACGAAAAATTCAGAAATGATTTGAGTGTGTGAGAAGTGACATCATAATTTTCTTGTGTAAATTGAGAAGAATTGAGACAGTCATGCAACTGTCAACTTTCAAAAAATGTAATTGGTGCTTCAGCTATAATCAAGAGAATCGCTATTTTTTTCAAACACTAGTAAAAAGTGACTGGATTTTTCTATTTCTGCTTGTAACTTGAAGAATAAAAGGTGATTGTCAGCAGTAATATGAATAAAACTGCTTATGTTTATATGTAAAAAATAATATAAAAAAGAGAATACTTACAGTGTAGATGTGCATGGAACCGTCCTCGAGTTTCATTACACAGGAGAAGAAAGCTGGATGTTTATGGGTATATTTTAAATATGATGTACTGTTATGGCTCCTAGTTAAAGGAGATCGTAAACTTATGCTCCACTATTTACGTTTATGATTAAATTTTCGTGTTTTCGCTTCAAGAACGCAGAAGGGCTTGCATCACCAAAATCATAGTTTAGCTTCAGTATTAGTTTTAATCAGATAGCTTATGACTCGAATGAATGTTAAGTTTATAGTTCGTTAAGCTGTAAAAAAATTAAAGCTAAAATCTTTAGTAGAAATATTGTTTATGATCTCTTGTTATAGTAGAAAGGTGTTGACTATCTCAAACTTTTGGGAACTTTTATATAAAAACAGTGTTTATATTGCGCATTAAATGTTTTATACTATGAGAAAAAGTTTCCCAAGTTTTGTACTTTTACGAGTAGTGACATATAAGCAAATGGATTGGTATGTTAATTTTGCATAATCATTTGAAGTAGTTAATAACACTTCAGAAGAAACGAAGGAATGCGAGAATGTGTTGTGGTCTAAAACGTGTTGGAGGTAAGAGACGATATTTCTGATAAAAAGGATGTAAGTCAATATTAAGTATCCTTGAATATACGGTTATTCTAAAATTTTATTGGGAATAAACGCTAAATTATTATGTAACAATGAATTTTTTCTGTTTATACAACGTATCCAAATCTAGTTTTGTAATCATGGCGTGGCTGCGAAAAGGTAGCTTTAGATATGATGTGTGTGTGTGTGTGTGTAAAGGATTTTTACAGTACGAAAGCCTTTTCAAATTAATAACTGACATCAGCTATATATGGTGAACTTAATGTTTAATTATTCGTTATTAAGAATCAGCTGTTTTTTCATAAATAATCATGATCTTCGGATCAATGTATTGTTGGCATAGACGTTCTTTGAGATCTCATGACATTTTTCGCCGGTCAAGGTTTTCAACGCACATGTAATTTGCAAGTTTGACCATCAGCTGTACAAAATAAATGTGTTGTCAGTGTATAGTTTTTCTTGTCGTTTTCTATATTTGCTCAGTTAACACAAGATCTGAATATTAGCCATAGTTCGAGCATCATGACTACCTATTGTAAGTCTTTACTTTCAACGATGGGTAACTAAGAACTTGAATTAATAACTATTATATCGTACCAAATACACTTTGCATAGGCTAATGAGATACGACTTGTTATGATATAAGCTAAGTATACATTTGATGTAGCAATTTTATAAATAAAATTGGAAGTTTTGAAATTTTCAATATTAGTTTTCATAAGAACTGAGTAAAAAAAAAATTCAAACTAGATTCAGCGTATGTTAGAACTGTGAATTTCGAGTCCGTGCTGTACCTCGGAATATTCCCTGCTGTGGGTGCGTTAACAGAGTGAGAAATAATGCCTTATTGTGAATGGTAGGGTATTGCTGACAGACTTCCTTCTGATCGGTAGTACGAAAGTAGGGGGACGGCAGCAGATGGCCTTAGAAGTTTTGTCATGAATACAAGTTCAAACTATATCTTACAGCGAATTATTTTACTGAGTCCGTACAAAAAACAACAACAAAACTTTTAGTATGTCTAAGGATTAATACATTGCATATAGGCATATATATGTGTAATCGCCAGGTTTGTATACCAACAATAATGAATCAAATATCAACAGTAACTATACACAAACCGAATTTTACTCTCTACCTTTTGCTCTCTCTTCAACAGCTGAGTCAATAAACTAGATCAGTTTGACCTCTACTAGTATGTGCCCGTGGTTAGCTTACCAGGCTGGAGATCGGGAGGTTTGAATCGCGATATGTCTATGAACAAGCACTGCATTTGCATTTGAGGGACTTTGTAACTGTGACGCAATCTCGTTATTTGGTTATGAGTAGCGGCGGATGTTCCAGAGTAGTTGCTTTATTTGATCAGTAGTTTTAATTCTGGGGTAACTATGCTGAACATTGTGATCTCTGACAGTTTAGCCTATGTGTCCACTCAAGTAAGAAAGTCCACTCGACGTAGAAAATTTATGCTCATATGGTTATAGCGCAGCTGCTTATGTGAATAGCTATGCAATTCTTTAAGCTATATTTCGTGCAAGATTGCTTCCAGACTTAGTCTCGTAGCACCTATTTTATGAACATTTTCTGGAGGCATGCCCCAGACATCCGTAGTATTAGCATGTTTTACATACTGATTGTGCTTAGCACGATATATGTAGACTTTTGATCTAACAAATTAGACCCCCATGCAAGAAACAGACTCAGAAGATGTAAATATGAAAACAAAAGATTGGTGCCAATGTTGCAAGGCTTAAAAACAGAACGTAGAGTAACCTTAATCCGTGAGATTTAAACTTATAACAACTAAAGTTGATTTCAAATAAGACATATAGCGAAATATTTCGCAAATGTAAGGGTTAAACATCCCGAGAAACATATTTTTTGTAAAAGTCTTCAGCTGAAACGTCAATGTAGTTTCATGATCTAGGATACAAAAGTTCGGTTGTTTTAAGAAACCCTAGCACAAGTTTTGCAACACAGTAAATACAAGAAAATTCAAGTATTTCGAACTTGTGAATGACATTGTACTTTATTATAATTATTTTCTAATTCTTGTTTAAAATGGCGATAGTTATATAAATCTAGATCATATTCGTAGAAATGGTGTTGACAATGAAATTATGATTTAAAACAGAGTACACTAAATATGAATATAAAGTCAGACATCTCTCTCACTAATTAATTTCATTGAAACTGTTTTTATTCTGTGAGTGGTCAAATAAATAAGGTAATCTTAATGCCAATAAATCGTCAACTGAACGAAAATGTCACTTCTAAAAATGAAGTTTGAATGTAGGCACTTAAATGCAAATATTTCCTGGTGGAATAGATCCACAAATTAGCGTGTGGCCCATTATAATTCGATACTTCTTACGAAATCTGATTGCGCAGATGTAGGAGCAGTAGTTTTATCAATCGTGCAGGTCAGTCAACTGTAAAAATGTATTTCACTTAGTCTGCCTTTGTGACCTAAATTTTGGGTTTCGATACCCATGATGGACAGAGCACAAGTAACCCATTGTGTAGCTTTGCGCTTTACAACAACTAAACTTTCTACTGGTTTAATTCCATTATACATTAATTGAATAGTAATCAATTAATCTAAAGAATTGATGATTTTTCCTTTAATCATAATGTTACGACAAGACAATGTATTTTAGTATAGACCATCTTTAGCTGGTTTTGTTGAACGTCAATTTAAAATACTAATTTGGATAGATAATATTATCACTGAAGTAGACATTATAAACTACTTATCAGTGAGTAATGTTCGATTTGCTTCTCCAGAACGTACGCTGAATATTAATATATTAAGCACGTGTTGCACGACTCACAGATGTTAAGAGTCGAGCGTTCTAACCACCAGGCAATACCAGATCGGCGCAGAAAGTGTTCATATTCATCAGATAAATAAAGAATATCCAAGTGTGTACGAAGTGCCCTCCCCTTTTCTGCTTGGTGCCTAGGGACTTGAATTTTATTAAGCTTCTTTCATTGCAAGATAAGCGACTCCAGTCTCAGTAATTGATAAAATATTCGCTTATTTTTTGAATGGTTTTGAATTCTTTGTCTTTGATTATTTTCAATGAGAATGAAAATTTTTGCATAAACATTCGCTTATTTATAACAGAAATGAAAAACAAAAAACAACAACAGTAAAATGGAAACAATTGGTTGACTTCAACAAACTATGATTGAAAACATAACACGGAAATAACCAGATGTAGATGAGCATTTAGTGATGTATTATTTTAAATATCTATAAGTTTTAAAATGTTCCAAATACGTATAGCAAATGGACTCAAGCCACGTGAATCAAAATATTTGCACTAGTTCTTTCTGATATTCACTCCCATATTATACTAAGTGTTTGAAATGTAAGAAATTTCTTATTTTACACTGTTGGCATCGTTATTGACCCATTTAACAGGGCAGACAGCCACCCATTGCTCACTCCTGAGCTATGCTAATCAAATAGTGTAATTTGACCATTGCTCTTATAATGGATCCATGGCCCCAAAGTGCAAAGCATGTTTTTTTTTTTTTATCTCGTAGAATGGCTCTGTTTTTCAAGTACAAACTTTTAGCTCTAAGCTCCGTCATCTCTTGACTGATTTGAGATATAATTACAGTTTTAAACTCGTGAGGTCAAACCTTTTCGATTGATGTATTTTACTACGCCCAAGGTCTCATAACTTGTCCTAATCTGATCCTGCGTAAAATAATTTCAATCGGAAAGTGTAGGCTGGTAAAGATCTTGATGAGTAATAAAATCGAATGGGTATACGCGCGCTCCACGCTTTGTATTGCTGGCGCACAAAAATATAGCTAATAAAAAAACGGGGGAGGGGGGGAAGTATCGTAGAATAATAGTTTAATTTCAAATGCCGTGGCTATTGATGATTCCCTCTTGTTTTTTGGCAGTAACGGGGTTAGTCGCGCTTAGTCCAAGAATATTTCTATTGTTTCTCTAATATTTAATGATATAAAATTTCGAGGCTGAGCTAAAACTAAAGTTTTTTACCATAATCTTGTAGTTTTTACATGTTCGGCTATAGATGAAATTTCTATTTTATTATTTCTTATGTAACGTTTGTGTTCTTGTGATCTATATTTTAAATTTCTTTTAGTTTGACCAATATAAACACTACCACATTCTATATTTTATATATCCGTTTTATCTGTTAATTCTATTTTGTCTTTAGCATTCCCTATCATATCTTTTATCATATTTATTGGTTTGAAGATAGGGTGAAAATTCTGATACTTTTTAAATACTTTATATAATTGACTTGTTAAACCTGGAACGTAAGGTATACTTAGAATTTATTTTTTTCTGAAACAGATTTTAATGTAGTATTTTTAACTGAATTTGAGTGTATGTTAAATTTCTCATATGCTTTGTCTACTATATTTGGTTCAAATCCTCCATCAACGGCTATATACTTAATTAGTAACAATTCGTTATTTAAATTTTCCTGTCTTCAACATATTTTAAAGCTCTATAAACATCTGTATAAAATGCTGATATTTTTTGGGTTTTTATATGACACGCCTCTTTGGGTGGCGGCATAACAACAGCAAAAGGTTTTCTATAAATTGGTGTTTCTAAGTTACCTTCTGCTTCTTTCCTAACTAATACCTCTAAGAAATTAATGCTATTATTATATTCAATTTTACACGTTAATTGAATTGTTGGTTCTTTACTATTCAAATAACTGAAAAATTCTTGTAGTTTGCTGTTGCCCCACCACGAATATGTCATCTGCATATCTTATCCAAGCTTCTGGCTTACATTTAGCGTTATTTAAAGCTTCATTTTCAAAACTATCCATATAAAGGACACAGAACAACATAGAGAAACCTTTTATCTGTTTATAATAATTTTGATTAACTTGGAAAAATGGATTATCTACACACACACACACACTTGTTAATTTCAATACATCTATAATTTCGACTGTCGTTATTCTGTTTTCTATTAATTTATTCTCAAAACATCTAATCTCATTGTAATTTGACGGTGATCGTTTTCTTCTACCGTTTATTGCGTTATTAGTACTTGCCAGTACACTTTTTGGCTGCTTTTCCCCACGACTATGACTCAATGTAGCAGAAATTGACAATCCATCAAATTCATAACCACAACATCTGAGTCTTTTTACATTTGCAAGGTAAATGTTCCATTTTGAACAAAAATTGCAATTGATGATTATTGAAGCAGGCAACAGAAGTTTTGATCCATCAGCCAGTGATCCACTGAAGCTAAAAAGAGACTAAATCGCTGTCTTTTTGGACGATGATTTTGCTCAAAAAACGAAACATAAAAAATCCTAGTTCTACAATTAGTCATTTTTTTACATACATGAGCTCACCCAGTATGCAAATATGGACAGTGTTGAAATATAGCTACTGGAGTATATTGATTTAAATGCAGTATGAAAGTATTTAATATTGCACAAAGCATTTTTTGAAATTTTGGTATCTAAAATAGCTGATCCTTAATTGGAAAAGATTGGGAACCATTGACTTAGCGTGTTAATTTTATCTATATACTATTAAAACTCTGAGATTGTTTGTTTGCTTGTCTGTAATTAAATACAGCAAAAACGGCGCACAATAGTGTCATATTTATAAAGAAATGAGAATAGAAATAGAATAAAACAAGTTTTGTTAAAATCGGGCCACGAGTTAGCCCAATTTTTCGGGTCACTTTTATTAAAATTTCTAGATGAATTTAGGTGCATTAGATGGCGCCACATATCGGTTTGTCAATCTGTTTATTCGTTTTCCACCTGATGAATCACTTTAAAGTATTTTCTAGACAACAATATATGCACAACAGAAATTAAATGATGAGATGAAAATGTGTTATAACGGCGCGTAGAAAGAACAACAATGAAATGGATCTACAATATTTTTGACCATTTGCAAATAGTAAATATGGAGACAAGGTAATAAAATAAAAATCAAGTCGAGAACAACAACAAAATTTTATAAAGGAAAACCTCTCGCTGAGCATTGGCTATTATATTATTTCCCTGTCAGTGTTCCCATCTTCATTAAAAAGGTGTAAGATGACAAAAACAAGATGTTGAAGAATCTATCTATATACTACTAAAACTCTGGGATTGTTTGTTTGGGGACTTCTCTGTAGTTAAATACAACAAAAAACAGAACAAAATAAGATTCGTTAAAATCGGACCACGGGTTACCGAGTTAGCCCCGTTTTTCGGGTCACTTTTATGAAAATTTATAGATGAATGAATGTACACTAGATGGTGCCACATATCGGTTTATCTATCTATTCGTATTCCACCTAATGAATCATTTTAAAATATCGTCTATAGAACAATATATGCACAACAGAAATTAAATGATGAGATGAAAGTGTCTTATAACAGCGCGTAGAAAGAACAACAATAAAATGGACCTATAATATTATTGATTATTTGCAAATATTAACTATGGAGACGAGGTAATAAAACAAAAAGAAAGTCGAGAATAACAACAAAATTTTATAAACGAAAACCTCTCGCTATTATATTATTTCCCTGTCAATGTTCCCATCTTTATTAAAAGGCGTAAGATAGAGATTTAGCAGTATATAGATAGATTCTTTAAGATCTTGTTTTTGTCGCTTGACTGAGAAAATAAGCAGACAAACAAACAATTTCGAAGTTTCGTAAAGAGCGCGAACGGTAGCGTGAATGATTTTACTTCACTTTTTTTGAAAAATGAAATGGTCTTACCTTTTACTCCCGCACGAATGAATTGAAATATTTAATTAAATTATTTCAAAATAAACCTTCATTTCGGTGCAATATTGAAATTAGCTTGAATTCTTCATAACCTCTGAAATTTTAAATTATTTCAAAATAAACCTTCATTTCGGTGCAATATTGAAATTAGCTTGAATTCTTCATAACCTCTGAAATTATTTGAAGTTTGATATTTTAAAGTAAGTTTCGTTAAAATCGGGCCACGAGTTACCGAGTTAGCGCCGTTTTTCGAGTCACTTTTATGAAAATTTCTAGCATGAGTAATTTTACATCACAGTACCGTTGGCGCTCTTTACGAAACTTCTTCGTTCAAATCTATTTCCTTGTCAATGTTCCCATCTTCATTAAATGGCGTAAGATGACAAAAACAAGATCTTGAAGAAGTTCTCAATAATGTGCCTTGGTTATGTAGGTAATTCAAAGCACTTTATTTTTTTACTGTTTCTTATTTGTAGAAGGTTTAAGAGGGTGGTCTTTATTGTGATGAATTAGTTCATTATGTTACCTGAAAACTCTGACTTCACTTTTTTGAAAAATGAAATGGTCTTTATCGGGAGTAAAAGTCAACAATCAAATATGTTTTCTTGAATTATGAATGGATTGAAATATTTAATTAAATTATCTCAAAATAAACCTTCATTTCGGTGCAAGATTGAAATTAGCTTGAATTCTTCATAACCTCTGAATAGTAGGTGATACAACGGGTAACGAGTTGTCTAGTTTCTTCTAAACTTTAGTAGAAAAAGAATGAGCCCACCTCTGAAAATATGTGTAACCTACAAGTCACATTTGATAATAAAACATAAACCAAATGTTTTTTTCTCAGTATGTGAACAGCATCTTGATAATGTGGTGATTAGCTTTTAGTGACTGTGGATCATATGTTTAAACAGATATAATGAAACTTTGATTTTTTTACTTTTTGAAATGGGACTAGTCAGATGATGTAAGTGACATGATATTCTAGTTGTTCTTGTCTTTATTTATCACAATCACATACCTTTTTTACCTATTACCTAAAGAATTATTTCTTTCTGTAGGCAATTTCATCTCATTTTCTTTTAGTTGTGATTAAGTTTGACGTAGTTACATTTCATTTAGCAAAACTAACACCTCTAAGTATTGGGGCCTTAACTGATTTTCCTGTTTGATTTAAGTTTATGTTAGAATAACGCAAAGTAAATTATTAAGCTACACTTTTGAATTGTTTGTTGCAGAGTTTAAATTTAATGTGCATTTCTATGCTCGTTTGTACTCTGTAAACCTTGTGGTTGAACTTTAGTGAGATGAAAAGATCATTTCTAATACGATAATGGAATCATAGTGAGTGGAGAGGAAGAGACAATTAGGTCAGAAGGCCTAGATTATCATCAGTGGAGGGACAGCAATGCATACACAAAAGAAACTAAGAATACTATTGCAGTTATGAAACACCACAATGGATAGAAATGTACTGTAAATGTTCCCAGAGGACATCTAGAGACCCGAGGTTGAGTAGAGTAATTAGACAGTCAGTAAACAACTGCAAGATATTACTCTATTAATCAGAAGTTTGTACGAATGTTGTAGTTGAGACACCAATAACGGTTATTGGCATCTTTCTCAGAAATATCATTTACTAGTCATCCAAAGAACCATATACAGACCTATGCCTTCACTACCATAACCTAATGGAGGAGCAAATAAGCAGATTAGTCTACCAATTTTTAGAAGGATGGCTAAAAAAGGACCTAAACCAGTTCTTGAATCATATCAGATGAGTACTTACCTGGAATGGCTGGATTAAAGAACAGGTAGTGCATTACCTGATGTTGAATTTGGATAATCTGATACTTGATACTGTTAGGTATTATAATGACGAGCAAATATTTGACTGAGATACAGTTGTAATTGAATTCCACTGAAGGTTTTATCATGTAGAAACAAGGACAGTTTACTGGATGAAGTTGAAAGCTTAAATTCGTGGATACACGACACTTTGGCTGCTTATGTCGATAATGTTATTTGTTTACATGGAAAGGCTTGCCCTAACACAGTGGGAAAATGTTGGCATTTTGTTTCTGATAAAAGTAAATTTTTGGTAACATGGCTTCAGGTAGTCACATCAAACAAATTGCCAGAGAGGATAAAGTTAAAAGCTGCAGCTGCTTTTGCTCAACTTCTGTCAGAACATGCCACCAAAATAGTACTATTGTGTTGTGCAGCTCCATTCTTCAACAACTGGGCTTAACTTCTTATGTGCCTATGACTATATGTATGCAAGAATTAGTTTGGGTAAACACAAGTGCTGCCAAAAGTTTTTGTGACCTTGCAGTATATCAGAGCTTTTGAGTGAATCTCTACTCTGGGAAGTTTACACAGTCTTTATTCTGAGTCAGGTTAATGGATATAAACTCAAAATGAGAAAAAAAGTGACTTTGTCTTTCATTGGTATTATCTCTTACAGAACAAAATTTATTGTCTCTAATCTTGGTTTGAACAATGTTATTTTATGGGTGGAACTGCTTGAAAAAATATCATTCAGCACGTCCAGTGGTATGCAGCTTAGTGTTGAAACTATTCTTGTCGACTTGTCAGAGACCAAAATACTGAATTGCATGAGTACTTAAAGAGAAAGGAGTTATATTTTCCTAGAGTAGATGGTGTAGATGGTGCTTCGTGAGGTTTTGGAGAGAGATGATGATGCACATCCAATAAAACACTAACACAGAGGTTTCATTAGATCATCAGGGATGTTGCCAGCGCTGATATAGCGTGGGTATTTAACGATGGAGCAATACATCCATCAAAGAGTATGTGATAATTTCCAGTAGTGATTGTGAAGAACCAGGAGAAGATGCCAAGGTTCTGTGTGGACTTAAGGTGAATAAATACAGTAACATGTGTCAATACATTTACATTAAAACTCGTATACAATTTTCTAAATGCAAGTATAACTGGACAAGAAAAGCAAACTTAATACTGGTTTTATGGCTAGATGTGGCTTGTGTGTAATTTTTTGTACTATTTAGCGTTTGCAATGCATCTCCAATTTTGTACAACAAAACGACTACAACTACACTACGAGACTTTTAATTGAAGAGAAGATATATTGGTGTTTGTTTGCACGTTTCAGTCTGCTGCTGAGAGTTTCAGAATGATATTTCAACACCTAAAGAAAGCAGTGGTAGAATTGAGGCTAAAATAATGTGAAGGTTATTGGTCATGTGTTATATAGAGATGGAATATTCACTGAACATATCAAGATCACAGTGGCTAAATGCTGGCTCCAGTCTCTGACTAAAAAGAAGCCCAATGACACAGCTTTCTAATTTTACATTATATCATTGATGTTTTGGGGCAAACTCCTCAAAGATAGCTGTACTATTTTCTACTCCAGTTAAAGCTGATTCATATTTTAGATGGAATGAAGACTGTGGCCAAACATTTCAATTATTAAAGTATATTTTATATAAGGTTTTTAGCCCGGCATGGCCAGGTGGATAAGACACTCGACTCGCAATCTGAGGGTCGCGGGTTCGAATACCTGTCACACCAAACATGCTCGCCCTTTCAGCCGTGGGGGCGTTATAATGTGACGGTCAATCCCACTATTCGTTGGTAAAAGAGTAGCCCAAGAGTGGGTGGTGGACCTTCCCTCTAGTCTTACACTGCTAAATTAGGAACGGCTAGCGCAGATAGCCCTTGTGTAGCTTTGCGCGAAATTCAAAACAAACAAACAAACAATATAAGGCTTCACTGGTGGATTATCCCAGCTAACATTGTCCAGTCATTCTGGACAGTGTTGTTACATATGTAAAATTATGTGTAGTGTGTGATCATATATGCCAGTCATATGTTATTATTCGAGCCTATTAAGCCAATCTAAACCAAAATGTGTATGTAAACGTTATGAACTGTGGGGAATGTCCTAAAGGGTCAAAGTTGAACTTAACCCTGTTTCTATTGTGTAAAGTCTGTTGGTTAATTACTTCCACCCTTTGAGGCAATCTCAAACAATCTTTGCAGATTGATACTTTAGATATTATAGACTCAGCTACACTGAAATGTGCTTTAACTCTCTCATTGCCGGATGCAGGGGTGAAGCAGCAGCGACTAGTTCTTCCTTTCCTCTGGGCAAAATGGGTTTCTCCTACCTCATCCTGAACATTCAGGGGCTGCGTACCTTTGCTAAGCAGTGGTACGTGGTTTCCCTTTTTTTGATCGTTTCGGGATTGACGTGATATTCTTGCAGGAGACTCATTTTGCTTCCAAGAGGGACCATTTTCCCTTCATTTATCACTTCCCGATCCCTGCTTTCTGGTCCTTTGGTACGACGAATGCTTGTGAGGTAGGGATCCTGTTCAATCCCTCCTTTCAGGGCAGTGTCCTTGCCTCCCACAGCAATGCTACAGGACGAGTTGTTTATGTTGATGTCCTTACTCATGGGCGAAAGATCCGTCTTGTTAATATCTATGCACCTGTCCAGGGAAAGGGACGTTGGCTGTTCTTTTCTTCCTTGGACAGGTTTTTGGTCACACAGGCCGATCTCGTCCTTGGTGTGGATTTCAACTGTGTGTTGGATCCGCGCCTTGATAAGATTGGCGGTAATCCAGCTTCAGGGGACGAAGGTACTCAACCCCTTCATTCTCTCTTGGCGGATTTTGGTTTCCAAGATGTCTGGCGTTACTTGCATGGCTCTGCTTTTGTTGGCATGGTAGGGGTGTGTCTTGTCACCTGGACCATTTTTATGTCTCAGATGGCTTGATACCTTTCCTAGCCAGGGTGGCAGTATATCAGGTCGGTAGTGCAATATGCTATGTCTCTGACCACAGGGCCTTTCTCTCCTCCTTTCAGGACTTCTCCCCCATATCTAGGGGTCCTGGAGTGTGGAGGCTCAATGTCTCCTTCCTTGCTGATGCTGTGATAGGGGAGCAGCTGCTATCCCTGGTCCGGGAAGCCTGCTCTGCTGTTACAGTTGGTGAGTCTTGGTGGGTGGGTCTGAAGGAGATCCGTGCTTCCTTGCTGAGGCAGGGGGGCATTGATCAGGTCGCAACAGTAGGCTTCTTCTGCGCTCTAAGCAGTCAGCCTTAGCGGCCTTACTTCAGGGAAACCCCACTGACCAATGGTCCTGGCTAGACATTGAGAGGCTTCAGGGTGACAAATTTGGAATATCAAAAGCTCTTCCGGGCTGCCAGCATTACCTGCCTGTCAGAGTCCTTGCGAGCCAAAAACTTGGGTCTTGTTTCCCTGTGTAGGGCATGGGAGAGAGCTGGAAGTAAACACATCTCCTCCATGTTGACGATGGATGGTCGTTTGTTTTCTGACACAACCGACATCCTCGACACATGCTTTGCACATTTTAGCTCATTGTTTTCGGAGACGCCTGTTGATCATAGTGTTTGGGATGACATCACCCAGTTCTTGCCGATCCTGGACCAGTCACTCCACGAGGAGTTGTCTCGTCCTCTCTCCGTGAGTGACTGTTGGTCTGCCATCCAGAGCTTACCTTT
>NW_013665864.1:214752-215584 GCF_000517525.1 Limulus polyphemus | reverse complement strand
CCGGATGGCCTGCCAGTTGAGTTTTACCGCCATTTGTGGCACGTCATTGGCCCTTCCTTCGTGAAGATCTTTAATGACTGCTTGTCACGTGGCCGTTTACCTGATGGTACACTCGAAGGGCTGATTACCTTACTCTGTAAGGATCCTGGGCACTCATCCAGCATCTCTTCTTGGAGACCAATATCTCTCCTGAACGTCGATTCAAAAATTGTGGCGAAGGTTTTGTGTGTTCATTTGGGTGCTGTGATGCCTTCCCTGGTTCTTAGCACTCAAACGTGTGGGGTACAGGGTAGAAGTATCCAACAGAACCTTGTCCTTCCACTATCTCACCGATCGTGCTGTCCTGGCAATTTTTGTTTCACTTGATCAAAGCAAGGCCTTTGATCGAGTTCACCACGATTTCTTGTGGTACGTTTTGGGGAGATATGGCTTCCCCTCCTCCTCTGTGTGTTATTTGAAGGTGTTCTACACCTGTGCCTCTAGCAGGCTTCCAGTGAATGGCTTCTTGACGTCTCCTTTTGTTCACACTCAAGGTGTTCATCAAGGTTGTCCATTATCGCCTTCTTTGTACACACTAGTGATTGAGTGCCTTCTCTCGCACATTTTTCACACTTCTTCCATCTGGGGTATTTCCCTGCCTGGTGGGGTGTCTGTCAAGTATGTCAGTCATGCTGACGATGTCAACCTGTTCCTGTCCGACCAGACTTCCCTTGGTGCTGCTCTGGCTGTTGTTACTTTGTATTCAAGAGCCAGTGCAGCTCAGTTAAATCATGTCAAAACTCGGGCTCATTGGATGGACAGTTGGGCTTCATCTGCAGACACTCCATTTGGT
>NW_013665864.1:212342-213781 GCF_000517525.1 Limulus polyphemus | reverse complement strand
GTTTGGGAACAACAAAGGCCAAGTTCCGGTAACTGTTAAAAGAGAGGTTGAACTAATTAGGTGCCATCAAGGTGTTCATATTGAGAAATAATGTATCATATATGTGTTGTGTTCACAATGTTTCATTTTTTCTTGTTCCTTACAGTCATTTTATATTTATGTAACTTTGAACCATACATAGTCTTCTTCATACTAATTTATTATTATGGATTATTTAGCAGATAAATTGTTTAAGTTTTTATTAAATTACTATGAAGCCAATTTCTCATCCGATTTGTCACTTACCTATGTATTCTACCATTTTAATTTTCGAACTGCCAATAGAGGTGCTTGTCTTTTATGGCTGACATTGAAATGTTACAAAAATTTCATTTATATAAAAAATATACATTAGCTTCGAGCATAACTGATGTAATATATGTTATTGAATGGAAAAGTGTATAACATAATCATTTTTTCACCCTTCACAAAACAAGTAGATTCTGAACATAAACATGCTCTGGCCCAGACTAATTCTTAATGTTTCAAGTGTTATCCAACCACATCTTAAGCATTGTCTAAATCATAGACAATACGCAGCTATGGATAAAGGTCGTGAAATATTTCTTCTTGTATTTGTGTTCACATAATATTAAATAACGCTTTACTTAATTTGTTACAGGAGTTAAGGAATTCAAAATAAAAGGTGTTCAGATAATCTTATTTCGTGATGGTCAACTTAGTTATTCAGAAGTAAGTACCCTCATACTGATCTTATTGTACCACTCTCTGCTTTGTGGAAAAACACAAAACAACTAATCAACTATTTCTCCGTTTCTCGGTGTTAATTTCCTATTGAACGCATTTTAATTAATTGAACACAGATTAGTTAGCATAAATCAGTTAAATGGCGAAAAATTAGGTGTCTATTTACTTGTGACCACTCAGTGTACACTTCATAGCCATTACTACGCCAGGGGTTGAACTTCTAGTTACAATAAGGAGGGTGGTAAATATACAACCAAGAAATGAAATACACATATCAAGAGTTATTAGGAATAAATATCAATCTAATGATTGGGACATGGTGGAACCAAACACTCCAGAATGTCCTAAGATACTATCGATTGAAAAATTCTCGTGAATCTTAAGCATAATTATTTCACACACGACTTTACCAAGGAAAGACTTAAATCAGCATTGGATAAAAGGAAAAGTCGCTGTGATGTTAATACTAATAAGACTGGTTTTTATTAAGGTGACATGGCAGCTGAACAATTCCTGTCACAAGAAAGGATGAACTCCAAAGTTAAGTAAGTGTTGGGAAGGACCATACATTGTAATAAAAAGAGTCAATGATGTGGTATACAGAATTCATAAATCCAGGCAGTCCAAAACAAGGGTCCACTTCATCATCATCAACTTCTTTAGTCACTTTGACTTGCTTTATCCACGAAATT
>NW_013665864.1:208653-211354 GCF_000517525.1 Limulus polyphemus | reverse complement strand
GACGTGGCGTGATTCTAGTCACGTGACCTCGATGTCGTAACAGTATCTTTTCTGATGTACTACATTCAGGACTGTATCAATATCCCTTCACTATCATGTTAAAACTGTCAATGTTGAGTATGTTTATTTTGTTTCAGAAAATAATCGAATTTTGGAGTCCGAGATATTAGCAACTATACAGTTTGCACGATTGAAAATACACAAGTCAAGGAAGCTGTAACCATCACCGAGCGCAAAGGTCAACATAGAAACTCTGACTACATATGCCTCCAGTGGCACAGCGGTATGTCTGCGGACTTACAACGCTATAAACAGAGTTTCGATAACGGTGGTGAGCAGAACACTGATAGTCCATTGTGTAGCTTTGTGCTTAAGTTCAAACACACACTGACTATATATATAAATTCAGGTTCAAATTTACTTTAACAGCATTGTAGTATATACATCTAAACAATAATAAAGTTTTTTAAAGATATAATATCAATCTACATAGAATTAAAAAAAATACTCATTTTGACCCCACTTGACTTTCGTGACCTAAAAAATAACCTTCGAGATCAAAATCGACTACGGCATGCATTCACATACCTTTCTCGTTTTATGTATAAATGAAATAGCATGAATGCCTGCTTTAAAAAAAAATGGCCCTCAGTGGCATAGCGGTATGTCTACGGACTTACAACGCTAGATACAGGTTTCGATACCCGTGGTAGGCAGAGCACAGATAGCCCATTGTGTAGCTTTGTGCTTAATTACAAACAAACAAAGAATAAAAACAATGCCGTCAATATTTTTCTATAAGACTTTGTTAATGTATGGCTAGTTTACTACTTTACTCAATCATTTTGTTTTCCCTAGCTATAGTTACAAGCAAAAAAATGAACTGGGAAGGCTCATGAAAATAATGTTCATTGAGGTACAGAGGTAGTGTGAGAGTTGCCTTTGATGCGTTGTTCGTGGTGGGATTCTTAGAAGTTAGAATCTTCAAGATCACGAGAATATTCTGAGACAAGGAGTAGTATTTTAGCAATGCTAGTAAATCTATGAAAAATAGTCTTTCGCCTTATAGGTCAACAAGTTAAAGTTTAAATTAATTATAAATGATATCACCGTTACTGATACTGTGATAGAGATCTGGAAGCGAAAACTAATTTATTTGTTAGTAATAGTATAAAAATCATAAACGTTAAAAACGAAACTGCTACTAGTACTAGTAGTGGCATTTCTATTAGACTAATACTAGCAATAGGCCTAAGTAGTGGTAACTAGTTGCGAAACGCGTTTGTGAATGTGAGTTGTGATTGTATTTCTATTTATGAACCGTTCCTTGTTTTATGAGGGTAATGTGTAGCTGTTTAAAACAGTTTGCACCTTTTTAACTGCCTGCGCAATTACCTAGCAGTGTAAGTACATTTTATTTGATTATTTCATTATCGTGTAAAGAAGTTGCAGTGTTTTTAAATTGAATTTTGAAGTTGATTTGTATTTATAACTAAGCGTAACTTCAACTGTGTAAGGCTACTTTGTTTGAACTTTGAAGATGAGGAACTGACAGTGACAGTAGTTCTAGGCTTAAGTTAAGACGTTAAAAAACTTAAATGCCCAAAGCTACAAATTCAGTACAGATTAATAATCGTTAAACAGAAACGAAACATTTGATTTTACTTTTAGCAGAGGTACTAGATCTTAACTGCTCAAAATTTAAACTTAGTTGTAATTTTACTAGCTGTAGTTTATAAGTTATGCTTAAGATATCATCAGCCATAAAAATAATAAGGTCATTAATTAACCTTCTTTGAAGAGGTTACTGTTTAAAAAAAAGGTTTAACAGTTTATGTTTATGAGGGTAAAGTCTAAAGGTGTGAATTTGGTATATCTGGATTTTCAGAAAACATTTGATTAGGTGCCACGTAAAAGGCTTCTTGAAAAATTATTGGTGTAGGGAGTAAGTTGGATTAAAAAATGACTGGTGGAATGAAATTGAAAACAGAGGGTTGTTAACTTATAATTGAATTTCATTGACACTGGATTAATGTCACATTTAGGTTATCTTACTGTTCAGTGTTGGGATCTTTATCCTTTTTTATTTGCATCAGTGACATAGATAGAGGAATGGTTAATGAATTGCTTAAATTTGATGACATTTAGGTCTTGGGTATTGCTTGACTTTGAGGATGCTACAGTTGCATTACAGAAGGTTATACTTATAGATCATTTGGTGAGTTGGGAGAACAACTGGCAAATAGTTTTTGATTATAATAAGAACAAGTGGTTTATAAGAATTACAGTTATAAGTATAATTTTGATGGAAATAACATTAACAGTGTTATGGAGTAAAAGGATCTTTTGTGTTTTGGTTGACCAGTCTCTTAAGCCAACCAAGCAGTATGCTGTTGCAGTGATAGGACAGATATGATTTTAGGTTGTATCCACAGCAATATTGAATATAACTAAAAAGTCTGTAGAGTTTTTCATTTGATTGTATAGATCAGACATTCCCAACCTGGGGTATATTTGCATTTCTCAGGGGGTACACAGGGGTGTGAGAGTATAACCATGGTATACACTTTACATGGTGTTTTAATCTACAGTCAGACAAAGAGAGCAAATTGGCTCACATAAATATACGCTCTTTAGACAAAAAGTTGTAGATCATGATGAAGGTTGTGATGTTATTGCAGTGCTACATTATAACTCATGT
>NW_013665864.1:188799-207791 GCF_000517525.1 Limulus polyphemus | reverse complement strand
CATCCCAGGCACCATTCTAGTAACCCTTCTCTGAACCCTTTCCAACAATTCAATGTCTTTCCTAAGGTAAGGAGCCCAAATTTAAGAGAGTTTAAGAAAAGGCTCAGTAAATATTTAAATGATGATGACTTTTTTAATATAGTGGATGGGATGGTCATGATGGACCACCAGGCCCCTTGTTGCCTTTAAACATTGTTAATAATACTATTAGTGTTATTAGTTTATAGGGCTTAATGTTATTGTTACCAATAATAGTGATATTGATAATACTTGATTCTTGCAGTTGCATGAAAACTGAAACATAAAAGCTTGTAACATTGCTAGTAAATCAATATGTATTATCTTTGATGAAATATAAGACGTGTGGTATTTATTTACATTTTGATAAAACTGGAACTATAAATAGGGTATGTTTTGACTGTAAGTGCCTGTTTGTCGAATAGTTAACTATTTTTTCAGTTATTTACATAAAATATATAATTTTTCCACTGTACATTGGTGGTAGATTGTTCGAGAGGCAGGTAAAACCTTACCAGATCTGGTAAAAAAAGTACTGCATTGAAATGACTGTACCAGGTACAGAGAAGAACAATAAAATTACCAGATCTTTACCTCTCATGTAAGAGTTTACAGGACTCTAGACTCATTGACTTTATGTGCATCTAATTAATGGGCAGAAATTATATTAATAACAGATTTAGCCTTTTCTAATCTTTATGGGCTTACATGGACTGTTTAGGGACTTTTTTTATGAACAATTTTAAGTCATGCTGCAACAGTTTCTGTCATTCTATAAAAGTTATAATCTTAAAGAGCACTAGAAAACCAAGAAAACTTGTGAGAATATGAACAGAAATAAAGGGTGGTTTTATAGGATACTTTTCAGTAGTTTCTTGAAGATGGTGTAGGGAACAAAAACTGAATAGCCTGAACTGATTGTAGATCTTCGTGCAAAGGTTGAAGAAATAGTTGAATGCTACATCAGATGTGCGAAAGAAAAGATAAAAATTTTTTAGCAGAATATTAACCTAAGCCATGTTCCTTTAGTTTTTCTAGTTCATTCCATATTCCCTGTACATTTCTGTTGATCACTTTGTTCTTTAGTTTATAATGTCTGGAAGTTAACTGACCTTTTACGTGAAAATCATTTGAGAGAATGTTTGTATGACATTCAAATCTACAGTTTTGGGGATGCTAAATCATTTTATTTTTTATCTATTAGACATGATTTTAAACATACATGTAAAAGTTACAGTTGTCCTAGCAATCAAAATGTCTGTGAACATAATGTCATACGTTGTACTTCACATTTTAGTTATTTATGTGTCTTCCCATTGATTTAATAGACAATTTTTATACTTAGTGTTTTGATTTATTATGTAGATTACTGCTTATAAGTTATTGAATTATGAATTTTACAATTTTTGATTTTTTGTTTGGTAATTTATCTTTCCCTGCATTTCTCTTGTATAATCTGCTTCAGCAGCAACCAGGAAATATCTGTAATCTGTAATATCTGTTGTAGAACGTACATAAATACATACGTACTCAGTTTATTTGTTTTCCTCTAATGAGGAAGTTTGCTTTTTTAATTTCATTATATAATGTACCCTTCTTCCTTCTTGTTTTTGCTAATGATTGTTTACATCGTTACAATTTTTGTTAAATTTTATCAAGCCTAATTTTTCATACGTTGTTGCAAATAACACGATAGAACTAAAGGATAAAGATGTTTCCATTAAAATTTTTAGCAATTAGCAACATATTAAGTCAAATCACTAATTTAAAAAATGCCATTAAAACTGAGAAACAAATAAAACTAATTTCAAACTATGTAATGTTTTCAGATTATTTCCACATATCTCATTATGAAATACATGCAAGTATGTTGTGAAGTATTAAACATGCAAGCATTTTATTTGTCCAAATCATGGTCTTTGTCTTCATTACCAGTCTGTTTTTTTCTATACAACAAATCTATCACAAGTGTAAGCAGTTTTTAATATATTTGCATTTATTTTATCAATAATCCAGTCAACTACTTTTATCTTCACCTCAAGGTTTAAAAAACTTGTTTTAAACAAAATCATTGGCATTTAAACAATGTGTTATGAACCATCAGTCATTGTTTTTTTTTTTTTGCAGTTGTTAGTACTTCAATCAAATCTCATGTTAATCTATTTTAACTCGCAATTTTAGTAGACATTTTTTTTTGTTTTCTGACATTTTTTAAGTTTTAATATAATTTTATTGTATCTGATGTGTTGCTTTTGTAAGATATAGTAGTTATTTTTTATTTTTCTAATGTAAATATTGTGTTCACTGGTGATCTTGTCTTTTACTTTATTCTTGCCATTGAACTATATATGACCTCTGCTGTAAGTTAATACAGATATTTTTCAGTGGTGTATCATGACATTGCTTCATATGCCACCCCTGCTGTTTTCAATTGACCAAAGAGTCCATTAGGTCCATTGGCTCAGGTCAAGGCCATATATATATACATTAAAGACTTTGGTTTTAGGTTTCAAAGAATTTAAGTGCTATATGTATCAATAAGTAAATATTAAGTAGAGCAAATAATCCAAAGTTCATGTTAGATACAAGTACATGATAGGTTACAGAAAATATTGATTTTGTTTCTCAGAGTACTTGGATTTTATTGTCATGTAGTTTTTCCACTTCTTAATTAAATGGGTGAAAAAGTGATATATTGAGAATAAGTTTTTTGAACAAATGTATAAAATACTGTATTCTCTTACATATAAAAAAAATACTTATAACTTGTAAACTTTGTATTATTTAACTTCTTTCACTGGTTATAACTTTACTAGATTTTTAAATTTATTTTCATAAATAAAAGTATTTTAGAATAAATTATCAGGCAAAGAATACCCATCTAATCTATAATACACTTACACTCATTGTTGTGTCTACACATTATAGCTATGATTAGTTATGTGTGTTCTACGAAAAGCATTTTCAAAATTTCATTTTTTCTTTCTCTGGTTGAAGTCCTAGTTATCACTATAGAAATTAATTTGATAATGATATTGAATAAATGCAATTAATTTTATTTAAAGTAATTGGGTATGTTACATCTGAACATGAACTTTTATATTCTTTGAAGTGATTATGAATTTTTTGTAGACAACAGTATCAGCTTACAGTATGTGATATATGATTGACCAGTCACTTTCAACAGTCTCTTTCACAATTTACTTGGTTTTTTGATTTTAATACATGTAATGTGATTTAATCCATTACCTTGACAATATTAGTTTTATTTAGACTTAATATTTTCAAAAAGTAAGCCAAAATTAATAAGTCTGCAGCTTAAATTGGATATTTTAGAACAAAAATATTAATTTCACCTCACCCTCAGCTCTACTCAAAGTACCTTGTGCAGAATAGTGTTTTTCAAGCAACTTCAGCTAGCTGAATCTCATGCAGAAGTTGTGTATAGCTTGTTTGAAGCCCAGTAGACATATAGTCATACATGTACAAGACTATTTATGTCACATATGTCAGGTTTTAATTTTAGAATCATTTTATTTAGTACAGTGATCAAAAAGTTTTGTCATTTTGATAGTATTGGAATAATATGTATCTTATATGTAACTTAAAAATAGTAGTGCATCAGGAACGTGTTTCAAAGATTGCTTTTCTAGATAGTGGATAATCGACATGATCTTGAGTGTGTTGATAATATGCCAATGTTTTAATTTTTGCATGCTCATGTTTATAGCTTTTCACCAGTTCCAAACATAATATTTCAGTGACACATGAATATGATTTAAAATTATTTTCCATTTATGTCAGTGTATAACCCTTTAAACATGGGAACATCTTTAAACACTTTTCTGCACAAGTCAATGTGTTATGTTCAAAATGTAATTAAACACTTTTACTATCAATTAAATAAAATTATAATTTATATTATGATTTGAAGTTTTATGTTATCTAAGTTTTAAGTCCTTTATTTCAAAGGAAAACTTCAAATGTATTGTCATGTGACCAACAAGCTATGAAAATTTGTTGTTTGGCTCTCTGTATCCTCAATAATACAATGATAGTTGTGTAGATATATGTCTAGATTCTGAGATGCTTACTTAACCTTTTGACTTGTACATTTCAAAGATCTCTGAATGAATGCAGTTGAAATAAGTAATAATTTTTTCAACCCCTGACAGGTGCTACACCCACCTTCAACAGATTTGTTTGAGTTTTGTAGCCTACATGTAGATGTTACATACATATGTGGATAGTCATTAGAAAGAGCTCCTTTAACACTATAATCTAACAATGGTTATTTTGAATTTGCCACCAATTTGTCATCATGGAGTACATGTAGTTGACTGTAGTGTTGTTGGCTGCTGGATCGACTATAGCACTTATAGTTGTTTCTTACCTGAATATGTTATAGTTAGAAATACAGTTTAAATTGTATTTAGACCTTACTATTATATTTTAATTAATTATGTATTAGCTATGTTTTAAAATGCATAATTGAAATGTTTAAACATTTTGTAAATATACACCATACTTTGTGTCAGTTCTCAAGGCTTACTGGCTTATGATATTATGGGGTGCACAAAGATTTTGCCAAATGGTTGTACATGTCTGGCAGAGATACCGTAATATGCTTTGAGGGCACCATTGACTTGTGTCAAGATGAAGAATAAATGGTAAAGGACAAGAAAGGAAAATAAAACATTAAAAATCAACTAAATGGTAGAGAAAATGAAAAATAAAATATAAACATTTACCTTATAAAAAAATTTTTGATATTCATTTATGATGTTCTAGAGGTTATGCATATGAAATATGAAAACTATAAGATGAAGAAAAGTATTTTATACTTAAAATAAAAATCATATTACACTCAGACTATTTTAACAGCTTGAGTGCAAGTAATTACTATAGATAAATAACATTTTTATAAAAAAGATGTAATCACAATAATGTCATTCTTTGTGTATAAAATATTTATAAACTTTAAATTCAAAGTATTTTAAATATTACTTTTAACAGTGCGTTACTAGAAATGTTAATTTTAGTGTGTGTATGTGTAAGAATGTGTTGAGAGCTGTTAAACATATCTTCTTAGATATCCTTCAATGGACAGTTCTCATTTTCTCTAGGTACAAAGTATTCCAATTGGAATAGGTCTTATTGTAATAGGATACTGTATATCCTGAGTTGGTACAAATGTTATATTTTTTCTGGTTCTTTTTGTCTTTAATTGTGTGCATGTTATCTCGGGTACTTTTTTTGAAACAATGACAACACTGAATTAGATGATTTAAGAACCTAAAAATTTTGAGAAGCCTGTGATTGCAGCATGTCAATCTCCAAGTCTTGAAATTATTGGAGTTTAGTGATTTTTGATAGTGAATTTTAAGTTACATTTAAAAACAAATTTTAATATAAGATAGAAATTCACTTGGATAAATTTAAAATTTACAGTGAGCTCTAAGGCAATGTTTGAGAAAAGAAAAAATTTAGTGTGGATAAATTAACTTCTTTGTTGTGATAAAATCAGTATATTACTGTACTAAAAGAAGAGCTACAGCATCACATTTAGTTGTAATGTACGGTGTTATTTAGCATGAAATTAATTATCTAACAGTATAAATGTGGTAATATTAAATATAGTGTAACAATGACTATTAGGGTCATCGCCAGGGGATTGAAGGAGTGTGTGAGCTCATCTCTTTTTGGACCACAAATAAACATTAATATCATGAGTCACTGTATCTACGTGCAGTTTAAAGGAAAAATTAATATCCTTAGTTTACTCAACTTGGACTAAAGCGTAATGAATGACCAGTGGTTCCATTTCTCTGTGTGATGTGAATGGGCAAGCAACGTATCATTCTACACCATACTAACGAAGCAAACACCATACTGTAAAATCACATTGTGACCCAAATAAATCTTTCATATTTTCTTTATCCTGGGATAGCTAAATATGTTTCAAAAGGTTGTGGCTGTTTTTTCACACATACAGACCCTTAACCAGTTTGACATAGTATGATTCAGTGCTGAAATTGAATATTTAGAATAGTTATTAAAAAGGAATTTACATATGTATAATTGTGATGTACACATAAATTTGATATTGAATAATGAGTAGTGAGTATCCATAATGTTATTAAAACTTGCATGTTTATTTATTTTAACATAATTTGCTCATCATTGAGTTCTCTTGATAACACCTGCAGTTTTACATGTGTGTCTATATATATATATATATGCATCATGAACAGAAATTAATCCACCTGAAAAAATACAAACCTCCTTAAGAAAGTGATAATGATGTTTTTGTTGTGTTTGAATGAAATGTACATGTGTCATCAACTGTAAAAGTAACAAACATTTATCTGGTACGAGCACAAGTGGAAATTAAGGTTCATTGTTTTGCATACTCAAACATGTTTTACCATTTTGTCAAATTTCTTTGTAATTTATTGTATGTCCTTAAGTCAGATTTATTTTATGCTTCAATAATTTTAATTTACATTGATAAATATATTCCATAGAGCTGGGCAATTAGGGGTATTTGCTAATCAATTAATTGACAGCCCCACTAAGTTAGTACAGTATTCATCCAACCATGGTAAGTACAAGCAGAAAAAAATAAAAGGTTGGAAGCAGGTGCTGCCTGAAATTTTGCCTTCATTCTAGTCAGCAGTTCAATAATAACAACAACAAAGAAAATGTTGATGGCAAATGCTGTCATCAGTTAAACATTAGTGACAGTGGCAGATAGCCTTAATAGCTTTGCTATAACAAAAACAGGGCAAGCAAGTTTGGTAGTAATATTCTGACTACTTTTATAGTTAAAATAATCTGAAATAGTAATAATTAGAAATCATAATTTTGATCAATTGATTATTGGAGTAATCAAAAACAGTAAAAATTGTAACTTATTTTGATTAATTGATTAGCTTATGTGACATAAATTGCTTTAATTGCTGCTCATATGTAATCAATTAAATTGCTGAGTTCTAATATCCATTTCAAGCCAGAGCTCAAGATTAGTTGTTGTAAATATTTATCATGTTTGTTTTCAGGTGAAGTTATTGAAGTAACTAATCACATTTTTTCTTCATAACATTGCAGGACAACAAAATTGTGCTAGAATTCCTTCCACAATTCTTCAGTGAGAGGTTGATTTTGATGTTCACATAATGGCCTCAAGCATGAATTATTAGTTGTAGTAGGAAAATCCAGTTTGGAAGCATCACCTAGAGACTGTAGTGTATTAGCAAATGTGTAAGAGAATCACTACAAGGTCAGTCTGATTAGGAATCACCATTGTGGTTCATACTATTTTTTCAGTTGATAATGTAATATTTTTAGAAGTTGTATGAATCAATACAAAAATATAGGAAGAGTGAATTTTATATATCTATTTCTGTTCTTATTAAGGATGAAGCTGACTTTATAGTATTACTAGTATTGGTGCTGTGGATAGTTGATGCTTTTTATATATATACCAAATCTTATTACTTTTCTTAAATGTAAAAATTGTAAGAACCTAAAAACAAACTAATGTGAGAAATTAAGTCGACGTTTTAATGTAACTCAAACTTAGCTAGCTAAGCTAGATGCTTTCTGAAGTTGTTGTAAGAGTAAAATTCACATATATTATTAAATTGTTTTTATTGGAGTTCTTAATTACTGTCATAAGTTTGTAGGTACGAATCACTATATGTAGTCTAGTTTTGATATCAGATTAGCCTAAGATTAATCTTTTCACAAAACTTAGTTTGTAAAAGACTTAAATAGAATGATCACAATATTATCCAGGAGGACATGTATATACTTGTCTGCGAAAACAGCCGATATACTCTATTTCTGGCCACAGTCACTTGCTACACATGTACCGATATATTTGGCCCCTTCAAAACAATGGCTGTTGAAGCATGGTCCCAACAAGAATCTCGGAGGTGTTAGGCTGTGGGTTAAAATGTGATTCCTTAAATTTTTTTTATAAACTATCACAATGTGGTTGCTACTCAGTACTCAAGATACTTGAATGTCTTGAAAGAAATTAAAATAATGCTAATTGATCTATATATTGTTATATTTTTCTTTCAGAATATGTGGGCCCATTCACAACTCTTACTGCTAGTTTTATCTGCAGCTTTGGCTGATGAAGAGTGGTCTAATATGTGTACAAGACAAGTACAGTAAGTTTGCTACAAAAGTTTGTAATTTTAAATTTAAATACAGCCCTCAGGTTTAAAAATAACGATTGTGATTCAGCAAATTACTAAAAAAATCATCAGATGAGATTATGAGAAATTCAGTTTTAGATTAATAAATTTACATGTGACAATACTAACCAAACTAATTTTTTATTGTAAAGTTTGTTCACATTAAGCTACAGAAGTGTTACCTCTTAATAATTTTGAAACCTTAAAGTATAGAGCATTTTAACATAGGAACTTAAATGTGCATAGCCTAAACATGGATGTAATTGATCAATGTAAAGTTGCAAGTGCAATGTCTGATAGTTGGTACAGTTCTTGTAACAGTGTGATAGGTAGAAGGGAGGAGGTTTCTAAACTCATAGCTAAAAGTAATGGAGCAGTAAAGTTAGTTGAGAATTTTTGGTTATATTGAGGTAGAAAACAAGACTGAAGAAGCAACTTTAATGAAAGAAAAAGTATCTTTCATCTAACCATATCAATATTTCTGATTTTGGTGTATAGGAATTCATTTAGTTTTTCTGTTCTGTACCTCCTTTCTATAACATTTCTCATCTTCGGATAAACTTCTTTCATGAAGTCCTATTGATATATTTGAGTTGTTACTGAATTTTTCATCAATTGGAGGTTTTATATGATGCAGAGTATGGATTAACCAATTCAGAAAGCCCACAATTTTTCCTTTAATTGTGGGTTTTTACAAAATAATTAATCCATTCTCTGCCTCATATAAAATCTTATTTTAAGATTACTTCCCCAAAACTATTTTTTTTAAATGAAGGCCTAACACTGACTGACAAGAGTGGTTTTGTAAAATTACATTTTTACTACAGTTTTTCTGTCTTCTCCTTATATTTAGCCCCTACACTTTTCATAAGTAAAGTTTAAGATGTTATAATATCAATAGTAAATACTACTCAGAACTTGTAGTCTGTCATGACTATCTATGTCATCAAAGTGAGCTCAGAGGCCTGATTTTACTTAACTAGCCAAAGCCTTTGGATGTCCAAGCAATTAAAAAACATTAACAAACAATATATTTAGTTAAAGTTTCAGGCTAATGATAATTACAAACTTAGACACTTCAATATGGATACATATTACAAACTAACATTCTCTTTGACACAGGCTTTCCAAATTTATAATAGTGTTCTCACTTTTTATCTCCACCACTTAAGATGAATGGAGGTTGTGTTTTCACCCCTGTGTTTGTGTTTGTCAGTTCTCAAAAACGGCTGAACGGAATTAGAAGAAAGTTGGTATACATTTGGACTATGACCCAACTTAGAAATGATTGGTGTTTGGAGGGTCAAGGTCATGAAAATCTAAAAAAATTCTTATCTATTAAAATGCGACCAATTTTGTACACTATTTTTGCTCTTTAACTCAGTCAAAAATGATCAAATTTTATGAAATTTGGTGGACATGTGTAGAATATTATTTCTCATTGTCCTGCCAGAAATGGTCTGTACCTGTTGATAACGACAGGGATACGGACACATTTTCATATTTTTTGAGAGCTGAATATGATCAAAGCTGCATGGCGGAGGTATATGCTCTGGTGAGTGTCCCTCCAGTATAGCTATTCAACACTTCATTTAAAGACATAATCAAACCCTCACGTACAGTTCTAGTGAAAGTTGTGTTCTTGTGAAGAAAGTACTTTTATTTAAAATTGTGTTCTGTTATAAAGAAATGGTTGTTGCACATACAGTTATTTTTCTAATTGTCTGAATATTGAATACCCAAAGTGTGAAATTTCTTATGAATTTTTGTTTGTGGTGCCATTCAATAGATGGTGCAGGAGTTGTGGTTACATACATAGATACTAACATACACACTACGTCCATTATAGTAAAATGTGTTGAGTCACACCTTGGAACATAAAAAGGAAGTTTTTGTTCTTCACCCATTTCATGTTCTTCTTGTTCTAAGTTGATGTAGTTGGAAGTTTGTATTTTCTAACCAAAGCATTACTGTTAGTCTATTCTGTTTCACTGTTTATGTATAATTATTTGTATTATTATTTATTCATTTGGGTGACTTAAGGCATATGTCTTAACTAATTAACAGTGTTGTTAAAAAATGTGATTGCTAATAACATTCTCTCTCTTGTAACTTTTTGTTATATTTGAAGGTTCATATTTATTTTATGATCACACTGTGTTACACTGTTTTGTTTTCTTCTTTATTATTATGTTAAATAAATCAACAGTTAGTTTTGAAATATTTACTATTGTTTAGAGCTGTTATTGGCCAAATTACTGTTTATTCTCTATTATTTTGTAATGTTCTGTCATACAGGTTGCACTAGTTTCTCTGTGTAAGTCTGACATTACCAGTTCCACTAAGTAATGAGATCTAGTCAATTGGAAACAGCATCTTAAGTGAATCAATCAGTTTGCAAATAAATCATGAGGGAGTATGACCAGCATGGTTAACTCACAGCTCAAGTAAAGGCAACTGTCCATCATTCATAAGTTAAAGTACACACCCTGTTGATTTATGTTGTGTTAAATAGAAATTTTCATTGTACATCACATGTTATGTCCAGTCCATTATCACAGACTTAGTTAGTTTTAGCAAAACTCATTATTACTGTGCCTTAAATTTTGCCTATATATATAACCTTCTGTTATATATATAGGAATTATCTAACTTATTCTTTTGGGAAATTGATTTCTCGAGTACCACAGAGTAGGCAGGAAGGAGAAATGTGGGTGCCATGACAACACAATATTATTAGTTTTCATTTTCTGTAAGTTGAAGTACTTACAGAATCTTGTGCTTTTCATACTGTAGTCTATATCAGAGATTCTTCAGACTGGATGTTGTTTTGCAAGAGAGGAACAAAGTATTAGTTTTTGGTGTGGTATGCTGATACTTTGCCAAGCAGCAAGGTATGCATGGCTATTAGTTTAGGTCCGTGCAAAAGATGCAGGAGAACCAACAACATGTGGTAAGCGCTGCCAGTAACTTGCTGGAGCACAACAGGCAGCTTGCACTGAAAGGTTTGGTAGTCATTTCAGCTCTCTATCTGGATTAGCTGGAGCTTGGTATTTCTTGTAAGAGTACATGTCCAACAGATCAAGATCATAGTTGATACAGGAACAGTCAGAAGACTGGTAGATATTGCAATAGCCTAGATGTGATTGAAGAAGTAGATCTCTGGCTGTGTCTAGAAGATGTTCACAGAATGAGGGTAATCATTGTTGACATCAGATTTGGTGGGATGTATTGTGGAAACTGTTGGTCAGTTTTGCCATTTCAAAGGGTCAAATGTTTTGGTATTTTCAGTGAAGTAGAAGTGCACAGGACCATAACCTCCTAGAGTATACACTTGGTTGAAATTCATTCAGGTATTTGAACAAAGCTTAATCTCTGGGTTATAGTGTCAGGATACCAATGTAGTTTTGAATGTATATCCATTTATGTTAAGTTATACCGTATGTATCTTTACAAAATTAATAAGGTTGCTACAACCAAAGAAAGTGACCCATAAAAAAGTGTTTTTACAAAAACATTCAGCTGCAACAGAACTGACAGGTGTCATAATCAATTACTATTCAACTACTACATTTAATGTTAGAATTTTGATAACCATTGTAATGCAACTAAGTTTTAAAGAGTGTCCCACCACCATTCTGAAAAGTCTTTTTGTTTTTCGAGAATAAGTGAAAACTGAGACTTGTTGGTATTTAAACCCCCCAACTCCATTTCACTTTTTCACAAAAAGAAATCTGTTACTGTACAAGTATTGGTTTGAAATAACCACTTTGAGCTGCTGGATCACCTGAATGTTGTTCTTCAATGAGTAATTTTGTCTTATAGGAATACAGTCATTTTAATAAATAATCTAACTGTGGACAAAACTTCTTAAAACTGTGTGTATAAAAATGTTTTCAAAGGACAAATAGTATAATAGTTGGATTTATGTGTTGCCAAGAGATAACTACTGTGTTTTCGAATGAAATGGAAATAGTAAAGTATTGTGATTTCTCTCATTTATTTTTATCTGGTTTGTACCGTGATATTTGAATATTATGTTTAGATGATGGTTTATACAACAACAAGGGGGGTGTCTAGCTCATGTGGTGTGTGATTATTGTTTTTAGTTCTAAATTTAATTTGAAATTAATAATTCATATTATGAAGTATAATTTGTATCCATATAGTGATTATATGTATACATATTAATATGTAATTTCTAATTTCATAGATATTCAGTATCTACAAGAAAATCTTACAGCAAGCCATACCATATCAGAACATATACTTGGTGTTTTGCTATTCCACCTAGATGCTCAAGGTTCAGGTAAGAAAACTTTTCAAAACTTTTATCATATAATCCTTTAAAAATTTCACATTAAAAATGATGAGTGCCTTCAGATCATATGGGGTAACTATTTGGAAGGCAAAGTAGAATCCTGTGGCATGGCATGCATCGTTGAGGAGGTCTCTGGATGTGATATCTTTCCTGTTGAAACAAGAGAGGATATCCACTAAAATGCAGTTATGCATTCTGCAAGACTGTGGGGTCTTGATGAGGATCTGGCGATCTTGGTGTAGGTCCTGGAATATCCCTGTTGGCTGGTCTCTGGTTCTGGTCTTGCTGATTGCTGGCCAGATGATGGTCCTGTGTTCAGGGAGAGCTGGTGTCATACTTGTTGGCTTGTGGTGGTAGAGGCTCCTCTTGATGGTGCATTGGTTGAATGGGCTACCCTAAATATCTACTAATATTTGGGACACCCTTGGAAGGAGGTGGCATTGTCGTGGGCGTTTGGCTACTGGGTGCTGTTTGCCACACTGTACACCCTTCCATTGATGAGTGCCTTCAGATCATATGGGGTATTTGAAGAAGATTAGGGTGTCTTGGCTGGTTCAAACAGATTTAATTTTCTCTGCTTTGTTGGCAGATATTTCTTGTGACTGTAGTTCTTCCTCTGACATGATGTCAAATGGTTCACTTCTGATGACTATTGTGTGGAATTTATCTTCTTGGTTATTCCCTGGAATGTGAACATTAAGTGTGGAGTTCTGGATGGCTGAAGGGTCCTGGGGCTTGAGGAGCTTGGCATACTTGGCTGGGGTGTTGGTTTTAATGATGACACCTCCTTTAGCTAGTCTTTAAACATTGGTAAAACCATTCTTGGGGAAGAGTCTTTTGAGTTTTGTAGCTATTTCTGTACATCTGTAGCTGGCTCGGGAGTCCTTCCACGGTGATGGCTGGAGGAGATTGTAGCTGCTGGCTGGTAGAAGTAGAGGCTTGAGGTGGAGTGGGTTGTTTAGTTGGCAGTGACCTTATGGCTTGGTTGGTTGGGGTGGATGATTTATTGGATCTCGTGGTGCTGGGTGAAATAGGTGAAGCTTGGCTAAATCGGCTGGTAGCCTATTCAACACAGCTTTGAATCATGGTTAGCTGCTCTTCTGGTGTCAAGGGCTTACTCATGGATCTAGTTCTTTTACGTGGTGGGAAACTAGTGCTGGTGGGCTGGAGCCCTCAGTGGATTGTTTCTGTAGTTCCAGGTCAGGACTGGAACTAGTGGTCTTCTTACCCCTCCACCCAATGATGTGGTGTGGATGGAAATAAAAGAATCATTGAACGTTTTCTCTCTTCATCAAAAAATTTCGAATTCTGTCAAAAATTCATTCCATAACCTGTGGAATTTCTCAAGGATTTACCTAGAACACGCGCAGGCAAAGCTCAACAATCACTTTTTAATTGACAGGAGAACAAGCATGAATAATGTTGATGCCAAATTTTATTTCACAAGCAGGATATTCAACACTAAATTGTTAGGAATTAATCATACTATCATTCACATTTCAAAATGTGGTGTAACTTAAAGAATAAAAGTTTAGATTTACCTGGTAATCACACCTTGCACTTCATTGAACAAAAATGACATAAGAATGTGTGTTACCATACTTATTTGGGTAATAACAAAGATTGTTATTAATTACAGTTGCACTTTAAATTTCTTTTTATTAAGCTTAGAAATTGTTTATCGTATTTAGCTTTTTGTAAGAAAAGATATGTCCTACAGAGTGCAAATTGTTCAGTTTACCTGTATCAATATCTGAAATGGTATTGAGATTTTTTTATAGTTCTAGTGTGTTACATTATGTTTGGATAAAGTTATTTTATTATTCTAGGATTGCATATACAACTGGATATCAGTTGGAACATGTAACAAAAACAAAAAAGGTGAATGAATGCTGTGAAGGGTACATTCGTGGTGAAAGTGAAGGAAAATGTATTCGTAAGTAATTTTCATAATAATCAGTGTTACTTTAAAAAATGGGATTTTTTTTAAAGCTGTAATATGCTAAATTTGATTCTAATTTAGTCATGGCAGTAGGCATGTGTTATAATTTAATGTTATTCCTATTTATTAGCATTACTTGGTTCAAAAAATTTAGCATAATACTTAATCTGAAGTAGAAGAAGAAAGTATTGGAATTATGGCATAACATTTTGTCTTTTTAGTAAAAAAAATAGTCCTTCAAGAAGTTTGTGCTAAATACAGTATATTATTTTCATTTTACAAAATGACAAGTAATTTATAGTTCATGCATGATTGCATGTAAATTGTTTGCACTTTTAGTATTTCAATCATCATTACATTTTTTCAAAATCTGAAGCTGTGAAAATTAAATGTCTATTTGTGAATCAAATTTTAAAAGTATATATTTAACCCCATGACTACTCACAGTGAAGATTGTTAGTAGGTAACATCACTCCCGTAATATTTCTTTCCAAAAATATAACTAATTCATGAAATTGTTTGAAATTTGACAAGAATTTTCCTAAAAGTATGTAGTTTCATAAAAATAAAATATTTTGATTCTTTCTACTATTTCTAATAAAAATTTGCTCTTTAATGTAGTTATTTGCACTCAGACTCTGAATAGTTCACCTGAAAGGTGATTTTCATGATAAGTATAAAAATACTATTTTTTTTTATCTTATAGTTTTCACGTTTCACTTGCATAATCTCTAGAAACTCTTAATTGAATATCAAAAGTTTTTAAGGTAAATATTTATATTTTATTTTCCATTTTCTCTACCATATTACTAACTCTAGCCATTATCATCAATGTACAGTGCAATGAAATGTTTAAGATTAAGAAATTAAAATAAGTACTTACCTTTTCTCTCTCTGTTTAATAATCTTAAAATATCTTCTTTGGGTCATGTGCATAATTTCAAGTCTTTGCCTTTTCACCAATTTTTTTGTTTTCAAGGTTTTATTTTCCTTTCCAATTCTTTATCTTTTATTTGTTATGTTAACTTACGGGTGTCCGCAGGCAATATAACGGTATCATCAACAGAGACAGTTTAGCCTCCGACGAGATATAGTTTGCACACGCCTTTTTTAGGAAAGACTTTTTTTTTTCTAGTGAGGCAAAACTTAAAATAATATTAAAAAAATCATTAAACCTTTCAAATATGCATTTTTAAAACACAAATAATACATAATTGACTAAAACATAAAAGTAAAACGTAAATACAACTTAATTGTCTATCAAACTATTATGATAAAAATTACCAAGCTCTAGGTAAAAAGAACTTATCACTTGTGTTTTCTGGCAAGCTTGAGAGATTAGACTGAGAAATCTGCCTTTTCTGTTGGTTATAAGCATGCCATTAAAGTCTTGAAAAGACTATTGCTTATCAACAGATTACTTTGGAATGTGGATGTGGCATCTATCAGAGGGGAAGAGAGAAATAAGCTCTTTCTTGGAATGTTAGTCTGTTGTAATATGAAACTTAAGTTTAGAACTCGACATTGTATGGGTAGAAGGTCGTCTAAACTGTCGCAGAGATACCAAGACTAAACTGAATAGAAACAGAAGAAACGAAAGCTCAGATATTTTAACTGAATGTATGTCACATGTCAACAAAACTGAAGATTTAATTGTTTGTTTCAGAGGTTTCTTTTGAAATAAAGGAATAGTAACTTAGATGATATAAAACTTTGAATTATAAGGTTTTTGATAATGCTAGTTTCATTCAAATACATTGATATTAAAGTGGTTTAATTAAATTTTGAATGTTACTCAGTAACATTTTTTGTGACATGCTCAAAGGAATTTAAAGAGTGTACCAGAAGTCAAAGGGTTATGTATAAATATACAGACTGTGTGTGTGTGTGTGGTTTTTTAATGTATTTTTAGTATTTGAAATTATTTTAATCCTCTTGTGTGCATAACAGAGAAAGCAATTAAGTAAACCAGAATATTTTGACACTCTGGCCAACATTCATTGCCACCTTCACATCATTTTGTATTTAAGGAATTTATTTATGATAATGCAATGTGTTCCATGTTTTGACTAATTTAGTTCAAAATATTAGAAAAGCTTTGCATTCTCCTTCCCTTCTTTTCCACCAGCATGCTTTATTTGCATCTTTGTTTCCAAACATTTATTCAAGGTGATATCTGGCACATCTTTGAGGAATTTACTTCTAAATGAAACAAGGCCTATCAATATTTGGGATGTAATGAAGAGCCATTGTGTTGTATTACAATCTGTTTGCTTATTACCAGATACAAAAGATTAGTTGCACACTCTCAGTCATTTCAATTTAAAATTTTTTGACCCTTTACTTATGTAATCATGCTTTACTTCTTAGAATTTAATATTTGTATGGTTTGATGACATGATTACTTACAACTTAGAATGTGTAAAAACAGCACTGATTTTGAAGAAGTTTATTTTTTGAAATTTTTATTTCTGATTGAAACTGCTTTAGTGAGTGTTTTTCATTAAGCTTAAAGACATTGAATACAAATAGAAAGAATTCTTAATTTTGGATGTGCATTAGAGAAAACTTGTTGAAAGTTAATGTTTATACTCACTTGGTAGTGACATTTTAGACTATTCTTGATCTAATTTTAAATTTATAATACATTTAATTTATTAAAATGATATATGAGTGCTTCTTATTGTGATTAATAGTGATTTGTGATAAGTCATGCAGTAGTGGAAAATAGTGACACAAAATTGAATTGGAAATAAGAAAGAGCTAGTGACACCTGTGTTCAACTTTACTGAAAAAAATAAACAAAATTGATCATGCCACTGTGAAAACTATCAATGTAGGTAATAAGAAGTATGCAACTGGAAATGTTTTTTCCCATCCTTACATTTCTGTGAATGTCAGGTTAGATGTGGTTAAAAATAACATTTCAAATTGATTCTTTTATCTGTTGTAAGTCAGTGTCCATAAAGCCTCTCTGAAAATATCAGAACTCCTCAGCCAAAGTAAAGTATGTCTGAAATATTATTAAAACTGGTGAAGCATTGAAAATCAACAGATCTAACATTTCTGTTGAGTGAAAATGCTGTGGGTGTTTTTAGCACATTACTTTTAATCTGTTAATTACAGATTTCAACTTTGAAGTGTGTGTTACACTAAGCATTTTAGATCTGAATCTAAGTCTTTGTAATCCCAATACAAGAAGTCACAAGTACTTGAAAACATTTTCAGTTAATCATATTACTATCTTTGTTTAACTTTCTGATTTCTTAAAAAATCTAAAACCCGTTTTTACATATTGATATTTTTTTCAGCCTTTTTTCACACTTTAACTTTTCTCTTTATTACTGCTGTATGTTGTTCTTTGTGCTTTTTATAATTTGACACAAATGATCGTGTTATAGCATGGGGAACTTTTGTTTTTGTGTGTTTTGTGTACATTGACATGGAAGTTCTGTCTACTAACCAGTGTCTAATATGTAGATATTTTAATGTATATTTGTTGACAAGTAGTGCATTTTGTATTTTATTTCTATTGAACTCTTTCAGCATGGGCTCGGTCTGTGGAACAGACCTCGAAATCATTTTGTGTTTGTTATAGTTTTCATGCTATTACTTTTAAATTAGTGAGTGTATCTTCATGAAATTTTGCAGATTATCAGTAAACATTACAATGCTTTTGTATGCAAAACATCAGATTTTTTCATTAAGGTTTTTTTAAGTAATGTTTTTCTCATGCCTTTTTTTTCTCTTGGAATGTTGACCATCCAACATGCAAAGTAATTTTGATTATAAGATAAAAAAATACTTTTATGCATCAGAAAATTTTCAAATTTCACATGCAAAATCTTTGTAATCTCCAGATAATTATCAAATATTTGTTAAGAAAAAACTATATCTTATCTGTTATTTTCTATATCTAATGTCTGTATGGGTTTGCTCGACTTGACCGACCTTGTAACCACCATAAAAATTAGGAAATAAATATGAATTACGTTTTTTCGTTCTAGAATGACGAGTATTATAACACAAAAACACAAATGTTTAGTATAAATAGCTGAAATCTCATAACATTATACATTTATATATATTTATAATTTTTACTAATATTGACCTTTCAACTGTGCCTGGCTAACATTACAGAATTTGCAATGATGTGGCGCACGGGCACTCATGTTATTGTATCCAAGAATATAAAACTGGCCTTTACAAAGTGACCTGACTTGGCTATGTTCTAGTGACTAATATTTTGTAAAAAACAGTCACATTTCAGTTATAATTCATATGTATATACATTATTACTATTTACAAATAAGTTCTTAAACTTATTTTTCTTAAAACATAGAACAGTAAATGAAGAAGTATAGCAAACAATTATCTTTTCTAATTATGAACTTGTACTCGTGTGCTGCTTGCCATAGGTTCCTAAGCCTTATCAAATTTCTCACGCGGGGGATGTGAAAGAGTAATTTTTTTTAGGTTTATATGTATATATACATTTGAA